>NC_054544.1:14541543-14841543 GCF_017654505.1 Polyodon spathula
AAAGATTGCGATAAAGTGTAAAAATTTACAACAAAGCAATAACACATTCATAAATCTGGCAACATGTCCATAATGCAATAAGTACTTTAAACAAGAATACAGTACAGATTCACAATATACTGTCAGAGTGTAAATTCATTTTTGATGATATTAGCAATATTATTTTTTCAATAGTTGACTCTAACTGCCTTGGACCTGTCTTTTTTTTAATTCTAAAGCAGGGGTGAGAAACTCTGGCCTTTCAGCTCAAGTCTTTGTTATAATCATGTTCTTAAATGTTTATTTGAATCAAATAAACCTCCGTCTAGGTCCATGTGTCGAGTCAACATTTTTAGAGGTATGAATAGGGTAAAAATGTATTTAATCTCATCCCTTTTTTCCAATTTAATGTATCCTATTCATGCCATCCATCTGAGAAATTCAATGCTAGTATAATTTGGTGCTGGGCTCTAACACCACTGTTAAAATATAAATTGATGAAACACCATACTGTATAATAAATGTCAACACTGATAAATTCCACTGCTGTTGAGTGCCACAGTCAAAAAAGATTAAAAAAAAAAAAAAGTCTAAAATTGCAATTACTTGGTTTCCATCATTACTTGGGACTGAGTTGTGCTTTACAATATAAAGTTAATCAAGTGATCATTCTCCAGGCTAGCCATTAACAAAACAACACCAACGTTAGTGCTAATACATGAATTATCTATCTTTAGGCAACAAGCAATTTATACTTGCAAACTGCAGTGGAAACCTGAAAAGAATTAGATTTAAATGGATCTCTACATCAGAGCCCATGTTTACAAAATGGCATTGTTATTTAATGTTAGATGTTTTTTTTTTTTTCTTTATTAGGTTCATGTAGATTACCTCAGCTTACAAAATAAATTGTAATTCATTGTATGCTCTTAAATACTAAATCAATAATCATGACCTTCCTCTCCAGCAACAAAATAATGACCTTATAGACTTTGGGATTAATTGTTTACCACGCTTGATTTGTTTTGTTATGCTTCCCTTACCCCTCGTCTCCTGAATACATAGATGAGGCCCATTCTATGATATTCAGTTTCATTTGGGAAGGAAAACTGCATATGATCCAGCATTAAAATACTGAAATACATAATAGGGGGAGGTGGGACCAAATCTAAAGTACTACCATTGGGCATTTGAGATTACAGCCCTTACATGTTGGAGGCATAACATTGAAGTGTCTTAGGCTACCTCCCTTTTAAGGTATTTTCTCATGAATATAGATGATTATCACTAATTCTGTTAACATCTTAAAACAGATGTAAAGAATAAAGGGTTATGTGGAATAGTGCCACCATCACATCCCAAGGCTCACTGGATTCATCCTACAAGACTGGGGGTTTGATTTAATTGCCTTCATATGAAATCAAATCACACCAGCAAATCACTTCTTGTAGGCAATACTATTTGTGAGAAAAGCTAGGGGAATTCTCTGAATAGGAATTAATTTGGTCTAATTCCAGCAAAAAAGTTAACATTTAATATGATTCCATAGTCCTATGCTGCTCCATATAAACGTTTGAGGACCAAACTGCCCATGTTGCCAACTTGCTCAGCCAGAAACCAATTTGCATTTTGAGAATGCCAGTCAGTGGCAAATTTCTGGTCCCAGATGGCCTCCATTTTTCTTGGTGTGCTTGGGATGATGGTGCCTTATTGTTACATTGGTTGGTTGTTTGTTACAATGATTTAAACAAACAAATCATGTATAGAAATATGCTTCTCATTATTACACTGGTGTGACATTATTCCATGTTGGGCTTTCAGCAATGACATATTGTTGCATTCAGTTTTGTGCCTCCTACAAAACTGTATAAAGCAATTAATCCCTGCTTTCTGTAAAAATGAATGTCCCACCATGCTTCTTTTGACCTTTAAATAAAGACGACCAGTACTAAACCTCAGTCATTTGTCATATTACATCAAAGTGCTGTTGGCTATTTCTATTGAGGACTAAATAAAAAAATATAATGGTCAGACGTTCAGAATGTTACCTTTTATCAAATGTGGAAACAGGGTGTACAGTTGTAAGATGTAACTAACTACAGTGGCTCCATTAAAGACAGGGAGTTTTAGATTGGCAATAGCAATACTAAAATAATGTAGTATTATTATAGCTGACTACATTGCTCTGTTTTAACCTTAGAGGCCAGTCCTCTCAAACTGGTATTTAAAACACTTTTAACTCAAAGGTTCTTAAAATCTGGTCTGATGGTTTGAGGTCAAAATTCACCAATACACTAATTAAAAGAAGAGGCTTTATGGTAATCAGGGGTTAAAAGGGAGAACAATTACCAATAAAAGGTAAACAACCAAAAACAATTATATAGTTAATTATGCTATCAAAGTGTTTACTAGTGTGCTAGTATACTAATGTAAAAATATATGTGCAAGTATAAAGTTTGCTTTTCTCAAAAATGATTTAATATTGAATATTTAGGAGTGTGTAAAAATTACATTTGACCCTAAATATTCACGTTTACCTTTGCATATCCTCCAAGCAATTTCCTTACTTATAACAATGGTTACAGCTCTGGTATTAATAGCTTTCGAGTAACATTTTTATTTATTTATTTATTTATTTAAAGTAGGAAATGCCAGAAATTGTACATGTTTCTATTCCTAAAACAGCCTTTCCATATACCATATTTTCCAATATTTAAAAGAGACATGAATACAATGCCATTGTGGTTTCTTTGTGAAAACCTTAATAAATTGGACACAATGGCAGTCTTTATTCTTTAAATAAAAAGTGGCACTAAGCACACAGTACTACTATACTATACACAATATAGGTATTAATATGCAGGTTAGAATGACTAACCACAGTGCTTAATGAAGAATAAATTACAGTATAGCGTTTAGAAATGATGAGGTCATAGATCACAAATGAATGTCATCTGATGAATGAGTGTCATTTGCAGTTTGGCCAAATTGCACTACAAACTAAAACTCAAAGCATTCTTACTGTAGCTTCACAAATTCACTGTAATGACTTGGTTTCATAGCTGCTTGACTGAACGAGTGAATAGCTGTTACAGCAGTTTAACACAGCTTACAATGCTCTTGCAGTAGCATCAGAGCCCTACTTCTTTTGTTCTATGCAATAATTACCTTTTTTTATTGGGGGTTACATTGAATAGATAGTGTTGTTTCTTCAGCAATGCTTTGCTCGTGGATTATTTGCTAGGTTTACAAATTAAAAGTAATGGTATATGTTTGTCTTTCCCAAATAATTACAATTTTCCTTGCATAATTTTTTTTTATTTTAAATATTTTTATCCTTAATATAATCATCCTAATATAACATGGATAATAATGCCAGTTACTGTGCATTTTGATTGAATTAATACAATTAAAGCCAGCTGATTTTAGTAGGTCAGTGTTTGCTGATAGTTGTCTTAGCAGTTTCTGCACCCTGTTAAGAAAATTCACTTGTTAGAATGATACAGATAGTACTAGATTCTGCCGAGTCAACGCCCCAGGTCCGTAGAGTTGATGTTAACGCAAAAGTTAGGGAGGGGCGTGGACGTAACACAGGGGCAAAATAACATGCAATATTACTTTAAGATTTTTTTACATCATTAAGTTTAGAATTAGGCATGTTAAAAATTCAAAAGACACAGCACACAGCTACATTAAAGAATCAAGAAGTGCAGTTAACATTTATTAAATGGTGAAATACAAAGTAAATGGCTTGCCTGAAAAAAGGGCGCCCTACATACTTACCCTCTACCTAGGATACTGTGGGGTCGAGGAAGTCCTTAGAAAACACTAATGTGTAGGTTTCAACAGAGATTGTTCTAATAAAGACACTGTGATTAAAGTTATACTCTTGCATCTTGGATCTCGGGTTCTTACTATGGCGACGAGGAAATCGGACAACTTGTCTTAGGTCGTTGAAAACGGAGACAACGAAGGAATAAAGACAAGTGTAGCTGCATAGCTTCAGCCCAACCTCCTAATGTTAGCGGGAGCACTCACAGACAACGGAACATAGCTGCCACAGTAGGAACAACCGCGCCGTTTGATAGTCAACTACAGACATGGGAGGAATATTGCGAAGTGCTGTCGCATTTTTTTTAAGCAAATGAGATTGACAACGGCAATAAAAAGAGGGCGATTCTCTTAAGTTCGGTAGGAAGCCAAACATATAGTCTGATGAGAAATTTGTTAAACCCAGATAAGCCAGGGGACAAATCGTTTGACGATTTAGTTGAACTGTTGAAAACGCAATACAACCCAAAGCCCAGCGAAATAGTTCAACGCTTTAAATTTAACTCGAGAAACAAACAGGCAAATGAGAGTGTGACTGAATATGCGGCAGTGCTAAGAGAACTGGCTCACCATTGCAACTATAGAGACAGGCTAAAGGAAATGTTACGGGACAGGCTAGTCTGTGGTATAGACGATGATAGTATTCAGCGCAGGCTGTTAGCAGAAACCGAGCTAACATTTGAAAAAGCACTGAAACTTGCTCAGGCATTGGAGACAGCGAACAAATACGTTCAGGATTTACAATGCAAAGCAAAGGAAGCAATGGTGCTAACTGGAAACATGCTAGCCAGGCTACAGTGCAAAAGCTAAAAACGTGGAGGGAACCACGAACTGGCGGAACTATGAAGGCATGTTATAGATGCGGTGGACAGCACATGGCGAAGGACTGTCGTTTTCTTAAGGAAATTTGTCACAGATGCGGAAAAAAGGGGCACATCAGGAAAGCGTGCAGGGCGAACTCACCTGTGGAGAAAACCAAACCTAGAGGGGAAGGAAAACAAAAGCAGGGAAAAGTGGAAAAAAAACATGGGGCTCATCACATTAGCGAAAATCCTGAAACAGATGCAAGTGACGGTGAAGACGTGTTCATTATGAATAATGTAACAGAGACAAGCATTCCCAAGGTAGCGCCTATCACATTACAGTTAAAAGTGAACAAATCGGATGTGCAATTTGAAGTTGACATGGGGTCCAGTGTTACAATTATGAATGAAACAGAGTACTCCAAACTAAGGAATGGGGCAAAAGTACCTGAGCTAAAGACATGTTCCCTGCATCTCAGAACCTATACAGGCGAAAGAGTGAAAACATTGGGTACTGCAAACTTAACTGTACAGTACAGAGAGACTGTTAAACAGCTGCCAGTAGTAGTAGTGTCTGGCAAAGGACCAAACCTACTGGGCCGCGGTTGGATTAAGGAGTTGGAATTAAACTGGGGCACTGTAAACCAGATAGGTAGAGACAAAACAACACTCCAGGATGTGTTGAAGAAACATGAGAATGTATTCAAAGAGGAATTGGGGACATTGCGAGGCCCACCGGCTAAAATATATGTTGACAAAGAGGCAACACCAAGGTTCTTTAAGCCAAGACCTGTGCCTTATGCTATGAAACCGAAGGTGGAGGCTGAGCTGGACCGCCTCGTGAGAGACAAAGTAATTGAACCAGTGAAATTCTCTGAGTGGGCAGCTCCCATAGTCCCAGTGCTAAAGCCTGATAACTCTGTAAGGATTTGCGGAGATTACAGACTTACTGTAAATCGGGTGTCCAAACTGGAACAGTATCCCATTCCCAGAATTGAAGATCTTTTTGCAAAGCTATCAGGAGGGGCAAAATTCAGCAAATTGGACATGAGTCATGCCTATCAACAGGTAATATTGGATGAAGAATCAAAAAAGTACATAACTATAAACACACACAAAGGGTTATTTACTGTAACCCGTCTTCCATTCGGGGTTTCATCCAGTCCAGCTATCTTTCAGAGAATTATGGAGGGTTTGCTGCAGGGAATTCCTCATGTAGCCATTTACCTGGACGACATCATGGTGACGGGAAAGAATGATCAGGAGCACCTGCAGATGCTAAGCAAGGTACTTCAGAGAGTGAAGGAGGCAGGCCTATGGCTAAAGAGAAGTAAGTGTACCTTTCTGGGAAGTGAGGCTGAGTTTCTGGGTCATAAAGTGGATGCTACAGGACTACACCCACTTAAGAACAAGGTACAAGCTATCCAAAATGCACCTGCACCTACCAACATAACAGAGCTTAAGGCTTACTTAGGACTGTTGAACTATTACAACAGGTTTTTACCTAACCTGTCAACACTGTTGGCTCCACTGCACAAATTGTTGTGTAAAGACACAAAATGGCAATGGAAAAAAGAGCAGGAGGCTGCTTTTGAGAAATCTAAAAAGCTCATGCAATCCACAGATATACTTTTGCATTACGACAGTGAGAAAGAACTGATTCTGTCCTGTGACGCCTCCCCCTACGGGATAGGCGCAGTACTTTCACACCTCATGCCAGATGGGTGGGAGAGACCCATAGGTTTTATGTCAAGAACACTCACATCAGCTGAACGAAACTACTCTCAGCTTGATAAAGAGGGACTGGCTGTGATTTTCGGGGTGCAACGGTTTCACAAGTATCTCTATGGTAGAAAGTTCACCATATGCACAGATCATAAACCGCTTCTTTCACTCTTCAACGAAACGAAGGCTGTTCCACAGATAGTGTCACCGAGGATCCAGAGGTGGCCTGTGACACTGCGGGCGTATGAGTACATGATAGTCTACAAGGCGGGTAAGGACCACGGCAACGCAGACGCCTTGAGTCGTGTGCCACTGCCGGACACTTCCCAATCCACAGGTCTGGAAGACAGGGTGCTGATGAAGGAAGACTATTCGATGGTGACCGCAGAGGAGGTGACAGTCTAGAGTGAGAGAGTACGTTTTAAGGGGGTGGCCACAGCAGGGGGAAGGAACAGATTTTACACCTTATTCTACTAGGAAGACAGAATTGAGTGTGCAAGATGGGTGTGTCTTGTGGGGGGCACGTGTCATCATCCCACAGCGAGGACGACAGGCTGTGTTGGAACAGCTGCATCAGTGCCATCCAGGGGTTTTGCGCATGAAGGCTCTGGCCAGAAGTTATTTCTGGTGGCCCAAACTAGATGAGGAGATAGAGACACGGGTAAAGGCATGTAGCAAGTGTCAGGAACACCGGAAAGCACCAGCCACAGCCCCGCTACATCCCTGGGAGTGGCCAGACAGACCCTGGAAGCGGTTACACCTAGATTATGCAGGACCATTTGTGGGCCAGATGTTTGGAATTCATGAACAAAAATGGCATTGTCCATGTTACATCAGCCCCGTTTCATGCGTCTTCCAACGGTCTCGCAGAACGAGCCATTCAGATATTCAAGACGATGATGAAGAAAGCGGGAGAAGGAAGTATGTCAACTAAAGTGTCGAGGGTACTATTCAGCTATAGGTTAACACCTCAAACTACCACAGGACTCTCCCCAGCAGAGATGTTACTAGGGAGGAAACTTCGGTCTACGCTTGATTTAGTGCATCCCGATTTAAAGAAAAAAGTGGAACTTAAGCAGAATAAACAAAAGGAACACCACGACAAGCACACAAAGGGGAGGAGTTTTGGAGACGGAGACTCTGTGATGACAAGAAACTTCAGTTACGGTCCCAAGTGGATACCAGGAGCTATTGCAACAGTGACTGGTCCTGTATCTTTCAAGGTAATGCTGGGAGATGGCAGGATAGTACGCAGACACATAGATCAGATCCTGTCTAGACAACAGGACAACACCACTGGGCCAGAGGATATTGTGCAGGACACACCTGCAGAGGTTCTACAACCACCAGCTAGAGTAACCATGCCAGATGAACTTGTTCCAAACAATGCGGACACTGTCTCAGAGCAGCTTGCTTTGAAACCAGAGGAACAAACTGGGAGCTCCCCAAAGGTGGGCAGGGACAATCAAAGCATGGCACAAGCTGTGCGTCGTTCCCAAAGAACTGACAAAAAGCTTGGTTACCTGAAGGACTTTGACTTGTAAAAAATTTTTAAAAAAAGTTTGAAATTAAATGTTTATGTACAGTTAAGGATGGACTATTTTGTGTAGTTGTTGTTACAGCAATAGTTCAGAGACATCTAGTTTAATTATTTGTTTTATTTTAAATCGAGACTATAAAAAACAGATATATACTGTGAGCCAGCTCACAAGTTTACCACCAGGAGTCATTCATGGCAGGTTTGGTGTGAGCCCACAGAGGTTGCCAGAAATGATCAGATGGACCTGTGGGCAGCATACATGCCTGCCATGATGTCAAGGAGTTAACGGACCGACAGGCTGCAGGTGTGGTTAGGTAGGCAATTAGGGTTTGACTATTGTTAGACTATCATTGGCCTTAATTGGCCCACACCTGTAGCCTGTAACGGCCAAATGCCTGGCTGGTAAAAGGGAGCATGTGCCGCTAGTCTGTTGGGTTGTTTGTTTTGTTTGCCTGCCTGAGAGCTTCTGAGGATTATCTACAATAAGATTGGAACGGGATAACGTGGTGGTCTTTTGCATCTGCAATTCCCTGTTCTCTGCAGGGGCTATGAGGAACGGCCTGTCCGCTGCTGAGATTCGCAAAGGGACTGGACTGCGGAATAAGGGTAGGAGAAGGGTTCCTAAAGAAGAAACCTAAAACCCAGGTGGAATTACCTATTCACCAACTGGACGGGGTTATTGGTCCGGTTGGTTTACATCAGCAATTTTGCTTTGGTGATTTGGTTTTTTGTTTGAAACCTTGTTTGAACTGTTTATTTTCTTTTGGACATTGCAATATAAGAGCCAGCTGTATAGAATACTGGAATAAAGACTTGCTTTGTTTTGGAAACTACTGCCTGTTTTCTTCGTGTGCACCTACCCGCCCACAATACGAATAATATCCTAATAAATTCTGAATATTCTATTGTGGTTGGTCACTAATGAAATTTTGTTTTGTGAGATTGCTAATGAGAATTTTGCTTGTTAATGAGATATCTTTGTTTGTTATTAAAGCACATATGCCTCAAAGCAAAATGCACTTCTGAAAATGAACAATCTGTGTAATATTACCTCTAATTAATGATTTTATTAAGTCTCCTTCTGTATAGTATAGTATTACAGTGTGTCACTAAATCAAGGTTGGCATATTTTAGACATTAAAGCTTTTGATTGTATTCTGTTTTAATTCACTTACCATACATTTGTAAACAGGGTAAGTATCCTGACATATTGACAGCAGATTTACAACAAGACCTTGCTCCAATAAAGCCCAACATAAAATGTTAAAGCATAATTAAAAGAAGCTGTGTAGATTGAAGGTACAACTCAATGAAA
Organism: Polyodon spathula; assembly: GCF_017654505.1. NCBI lineage: Eukaryota > Metazoa > Chordata > Actinopteri > Acipenseriformes > Polyodontidae > Polyodon > Polyodon spathula. The sequence goes on from NC_054544.1 coordinate 14,550,737, forward strand.
GACAACAAAGACACAACATATATACAAAGCACAGCCATTTCTGTCTCAGGGCAAGCAATTACAGGACCAGCAAATGAAATAAGACTGTGGGCTTTGATGAATATATGATTTTTTAAACTGATACTTGTACAATATAAAATCACAAGGCGATTAACATTTAAAAAAAAAAAAAAAACCTCCAAGACAGGTCAGCCATATACCATGTGATTTACTATGCTTAGTTTGAATAACTCAATTCCTTCTATACTTGTTCAGGTCAGACACAAAATCAAGTTTGGTAAATTTAAGGAAATTGCTAGTGAGCATCCTATAGAACAGGGGTGGGTAATCCTGGTCCTGGAACAAAAAACAGGAAGGATACCAGCCCTCCAGGAGCAGGATTGCCCACCCCTGGTATAGAGCCTCTTTTCAGCTGATTCACCCAGGGGAATAAAGTGCATTTACCAGTCTTGACCACGTTAGACATGGTTCTTCTGTCAGTATTACCCCCTAGGGAACTAAATCCACATGCAGTCAACAGATATGGTTGGGCTAAAGTGTTCATTGCTGACTCAGGAACATGCAATGACAGGCTTTTTATTTACAAAGAAGCTATTTTTTCAATCCCCCACATCCTTTCAAAGGAATTACTGCAGGCAATACTGAATAATAAAACTCCTACTTTTTCCCCTACTGAACAACCAAAACACTTCTTGGAGCAAAACATTTACAAAACACAATCTTGAAATCTGCCTAACAGTGCATGAAAGTTAGAAGGATTTACTGTATAACAGTATGAGCCATAATGGAGACAGAGATATTGCTGTGTAAGAAGCCTCTTCTATTATATTTCAGTGACAGTAGAGAGAAATTGGTACAAAAACAGCAAATAAAAGATAGACTTCGCCAAGCCTGGTATGTCAGTTTTTGTGACAGTTATCATGTCATACATAGTTATAGGTATGGGGTTAAATCCACTGCAATTGTTTAATCATAAACTGCAGGTACTAAACCCACAGAGTAGCACTGCAGTTTACCAACACCAGTATGTAATGCAAAGAAAACTAACAAGAAATATATCATTAGATCATCTAAAACCCAGTCAAAATACAAGTAAGGAATTACTTTTGCTCTGCACCCTGTCCTGCTACTTGAACTACCTTTTAAAGGTTTTACCAGAACAACAGAATTGAAACCTTATTCACAAGATCTATGTAGTAGGCAATCAGTATGCTTTGAAAATGTGATTGTGAAAGGCAGCCATGTTGTTACAGAACATATTATTTAGGTAGTGTGGATAGGGTTAAAGATATCTCTTTTTTTCTGCAGCAATTAGGTAATGACAATTTAAACGTACAGTATATGTGTATATAACAATATCACAAGGCTTTCATTGTGTTTCACAATAACAATCTTTGATCTGACTTGCATTTAACTGTTTTTGAGAGTCTTTGTAGAATTGCTAATGATGCAATTGTGGTAAATTACAAATTCGTAAAATAGTCCAAAAAGTCCTGCCTCCCTAAAGAAAGCTCAAGCTGCATCCCTAACAACAGAAACCCATATTTCTAATTATACTCTGGCTTCTCCTGAAAACCTTTATAGCTCTGAAAATAATCAATTGAACTTTCCTTCTGGATCAAGAATACCTCCATGTGCAAAAATAAACAATTTACATGTTCTTTTCTTGTACTAAACATAATGAGATTCATATGCAAGACTTAATGTAAAATGATAAAAAAAGGGACCCTGTGGAAGGGTGGTAGGCAGTTCACTGACATAGAGACAGAACTTTACTTGTAACGCCACTCACGCGCACTGATTTATTTTAACCCGCAGAGGGCACTGTTGTCCATGGCCTGAATACAGGCAACAGTAGACAGGACCACAGAGTTACCAATGTTGGTATGCAGTCCAGCACACATGCAAGTTCTCAGAAATAATAATGAAAACAAAAGGCGAAAGAAAAAGTGAAAATAAAACACAGTAATAAAACTACATAATAAAGTTGCTGCACTCGGCAGCGTTACCCCGACCGTCGCTATCCGCACGGCCCGGGTCTCCATCCTACGCTTACCTGTTCCCTCAACCTGCAGATCCTGTTCGGTTTCTGCCCAAGTTTTTCCCCCGTTACTAAAAAATTCCTTTTTTTTTTTTAATTAGTCTATGGTTGTGCTCGTTCTTCTCCGGCCATGCTCGGTCCAGCAGCAGAGCTTCCGCCTATGCTGGCTCGTTTGTCTTAAAAGGGCAGAGCTGAGGGAACAGCAGGACGTTATTTTATAGGGCCAGCAATCCCCCCAAGGCCCACCTCTCAGCCACTCAGAGAGAGGGAAAGCTTCACACACCCTCTCTCCCACCTCTCCGTGTCACTGCCATGACCGACAGACGGATATTGTAAGGCTGCAGCCCTCTTCCTGCAGCACTATGAATGCACCAGAAGTCAGCACAGATTTCCTCCTGTTATAGACCCTTTAAAGGTAAAATCATGCTAGATCACACCGTCTATGAAGTGTGAACCTCTGAAATGAGCAGATGAAAATTAGGTCTAGATTTAATCTTTAAATCAAGAGACAGGACAAGAACACAGCACGATAACTTAAGAAAAACAGAAGCCTTCACAACATTGCATTAACTCTAACAACATCTGTATAAAAATACTAGTTTTAGTCTCTCTTACGTACCTTGATATTTTATATTGACAACATTTACCTTCTCTCCTGCCCTCATCTGCTAAGGTTGTAGGTTATTTTTATTGTTCTGATTTTCAAATAACTCGAACTATGTCAGATGCAATAGGATTTACCTAATCCCCAATGTGGAATTGACTTAAAATAAGTATTTCTGGCTGTGTCTGATAAACCCATTTCTAGATTCTGTATAACTTGGATAAATACTAAATGTATCAGGGCTGTGTATTTGCAGGATACAAGAGTGCTCGAAAGCCCATTTTTAAGCATCAAAGATAAGCACAGTAGTCTGAGAAATTAAATTGCCTCTCAAATTCGGAAGGCAGAAGTTAATTTTTTTTTTTTTTCTATAGAATAACTGAATACTGGAATAAACACTCCCTAGAAACTGAGAAACCAAACCAATTAGTGTGGTTAAAACAAATTACTTTAAATATTCTTAATTGTGTGAAAATTACAGTATGTAAGTTTCTGTTCTGTCAGATGCTCATACTGTAGAGCAAAATATTATTATTATTATTATTATTATTATTATTATTATTATTATTATTATTATTTAAACTAGTATACTTGTTAAATTGTTACAAGTTTGAACACTTGGCCTCAAATTCTACTAAATATTTTATTTCATAGTATTATAGTAGTCTAGATACTAAAGAATTGGGGCAACACTTTTTTTTTTTTTTTTAGTACAGTAATTACTTTGTAACAAATTAGTAATCACAATTAAAACCAATAGCTGCTGTATACTAATCAGAGTTTGATATATAAAAAAAGAATGTAAGTGGAAACAATGTAACAGTTTATATGTAATACCACTGGGTTAGCATGTGTACTGGAAATGGTGTTTGAGCTCCAGGCTGTGCATCTCTGTTTTTTAGTATTTTATGCGCACCGTTTTATTTAGATCATGCTACTTTAAAACTGTGTGTGATTAGAGGGTAGCAGAGGTCAATGTGCCCATTGTGTATCTTTATTGTACCACAAAAAATCCAAAAGTTCAGTCCCATGGCTCCTTCCAAAGTCAATACTGATGCCTTAAGTAATACAGTACAAACCCACTGAGACTCAACATACGGTAATGCTAAGCTGCAATACCCCAAGGCAATTTGGGAACAGACTGACAGATATGCCTGAGATTGCAGCGCTAATTTCCTCACCCCAAAACTCAGCACCATACTGAACTTTCCCCATCACTGCTGCTCAGCATTCTACTGCTACTGTTATTATTTGGATAGGCATTATTTATTATATTTTTTTATCATTTGTTTATTTAAAGAGCCCCCACGAGATCAACCATTTCATTTTATCAGTAGGTCTCATGAGAGGCAATCATTAACATTACATATGCATATTGAAATATATTATATATTTTGCATTAGCTGTGTATTCAAGGGCAAGATACAAAGTATATAAGAGTAGTAGAATATATATATATATATATATATATATATATATATATATATATATATATATATATATTATTCTATCTAATATATATAAAAACGCTGAGACCGCCAAGCTGAGACCGCCAAGATGCCACAAGCTCGATGGCTCTATATACTTGTCCTCTATAGGGATGTGCAATGCAACCGATCCCAAGACCTTAGCAGCAATGGCTGCCAACCAGTGGTGTTGCTTAGATGCTGGTTGGTGGGGTAACATATTACAATACAGTCACTCCTCCAGCAGTGGTTTACTTCACAGGTATAAACCCCACAAAACAGTTGTCTTAGCAGCGTCACTGTGGAAGGTCCTGGTCAACCAACAAATGCTGATCGGAAGAAAAATGCATAGATACAGTAAGGGAGCAATAATCCAGCAGCAGCGAGTGGAATTTGTAGAAGTGTCTTGATGAAATGAATAAAACAGAAGAACACTTTTTATCAACAGGGTAAACATTGTACACTCTGAAGAGTGGAGACTTAAGTGGTGTCACACTTATAGGAAGTAAAGCAGGTCTATAGCAGGTCAAACGTTTTGTCTCCCTGCATGCTCAAAAGTGCTCTGTTTACTTTAGGTATGACCCAGTCTTGACATGATTAGCTGTTTGCTATCAGATTATACAATTCAGTACAGTAGCCTACGTGCTTGGAGCTTTGCCCAGAATGACTGTTTCACCTGAACAGTCTTTGTTTTTATCAAAGGGATGTATCCGTTTTTTTAATAGCAAGGCTGTAGGCTCCATCTGTTCAAAAACACAGAGGTTATTTATATAGATCGAGGGTGAGTGCACATTTGATTGATCAGTGAGAGATAGACTTCTGGCAGTTTCCCATTCTTTGGTCAATTCTGAGATAACAAGTTCCCAGGAGTAAAAGGGAAAGATATTGTAATATCTAGGCTCCGGCATAATTCTGTACGTGCTTTAAAGTCTGTCACCATTTTTTCAAACAACTTCACCACTTAGGACTCTAGCCCTTCCCTGCTGATCTTATCTTTTTTCCTGCCAGCTAATAATTCTTGCTTCAATATGTTTATGATTGCACTCACTTACCTGTCTTTTGAAGTGTCAGGTCATACGAAATGAATGTTTTTTTTTTTTTTTCAAATGGACACTGTGTACCCATTAGGTGTTCCATAAGTGTCTGCTGAAATGATTTGAGCAATGCCCCATGCCTTGCACAGTACTCTCCACTGTGCGTCAGTGAATAGCCCTTTCTTAAATCGTTCATATAAAATGTGAGGTTTCAAGAAATAGGGGGTGCCCAGTACATGCTGTTGCTAAAAGTAGAGATGCATTGATTGGATTTTTAGTAAAAAAAAAAAAAAATAGTAATTCCATCCCCCGGTTACATATTGCACATAACAGAAACTGACAAATAAAGACTTGCAAGCAAGGAACAGGGGCTTGAAATAAAGCTTCATGAAAAGACCCTGTAATTGTTCCATAGCACTCTTTTTTGTTGCACAAACAGCGAATTTGTTGGCGGCATTGCTTTTAAGGGTCCGGGGTTGTCCAAAAAAATACTGCATGGAGTTTTGCAATGAAAGTTCACTCACTTTTTGTTTAAATCATACCAGAGTTGCATACAACTAATGTGAGCTTTAAGTCCAAGCTTGAACACCAAACTTTATTGTCAGATGTTGGTTGCATCAGATTTTGGATTCACAAAATTACTTCGACACAGAAGCACTGTGCAGCAATTTGGTACAACAGGGTGGTTTGATGTGCTGTGATATCACAAAGGCTGTTGTTTGAGGCCCCCGGCCTTACTCAAAAACAGTGCCTCAATAGTTTCATTTAGTTTATTTTTTATTTATTTTAGCACCAAATGGAAATCTAGAAAAATAAAATCAAAAATCGACAGTATTCCAACATTTTAACAAACAGTGATGAAGTCATTAGCCAAAATGTTTGTCCCTTGACTATAATTCCTTCAAGCTCTGTTTCTGATCTTGTCTCCAAAATAGTAGTACATTTTTGCTTCTGTTTATCATTGCAGAACAAAAAGTTTAATTAGTCTACACTACAATATATAAGGTTGAATACCAAGATGGTGCTGGTCAATGTATGTGAAATTAAATTAGTTATATCACACTATATTAAATACACAGGAACAGCATTTTTAAATCTACATTAATGTACATGTTCATGCATTTGGGAAGATTCAGTATACTCATTAAATTAATACAGGCATATATTGTAAGAATGAACAGAATAGGCAATGTATTCTTTCCTCATAGCATAGTATATATATATATCTTATCTTATCTTATTTATTTAAAAAGGGAAGCGTGAACCTTAATGATTGTAATCACCAGATAGTATTATTGACTGACTTGCCTTTTCCATTGCATTCTAAACAAAGCATCTTCCTGCCCACTGTACCTTAACCAGCTTAAATAAATTAACTTTACTCATGATTGGAAATCAAGCAGTTGTAACTATTTTTTATTTTGGGTCTGTTGACATGTTCAGGACATGCACATTCAAGTCTAAATTGATTAAACAATAGGTTTATGCATTCTGCTGCTGTTCGCTTGGGTTTAATTCAATTTATATTAATAAACTCATAGGTTCTTTCAGATTTGCAATTGCACACCAGTCCATAAATTCTGACTCAATCTATTTAATATTAAATTATACTTAAATCAGCAGAAGGGCTGCATCCTTCTCTTTCTTGGATTTGTTGTGTCTGCTTAGCATTCTCAATCTATTTTGTACATTGCTTCACCCTGTATTTCCCATTTATTGACATTAACCGTAGTTTGAGTTAGTTTGTTGTACGTACTTAATTGTATTATGATAGCTGTGAACATATGAAATAATTGATTCTTACCGTATATACAGTTTTTTGTGGGCTGGTTATGTACAGTATATCCCTCAAAGGAAACTTTTCATTCCTTTATTGTGAACAGTGACCAGAGGACTCTCTAGAGTCACAGAAGCAGATTGACAAGGAAATAACAATATGCTAATGTAACATTCAAAGCATTGCACTGTATAAAACACAATATTTTCAAATGCCATATTCATGACATATTACAACTTGGAACTGACAATCTATGTATTTGTTAATTTATTATTTGATTTTGCTGCTGTCTAGTAAAATTAATACATAATACATATATTATTAATAATACAAATACTTATTATTATACTTTGCATTTACAAGAAGTAAAGTTAAAAATGTGCATTTATTTAATTGGAGTGCTTTTAGTTGTGTTTGCATGGTTACTAGGCTAACCTTTTCAAAACCAAAGCTGTTTAGGCAATCTACAGTACAAGTTTCACAAGCAATTTGAATTAGAACACCCAACAAAACATTGTTACATACTGTACTGTGTGTCCAATATAAAATTTTGTTTGATAAATCCTAACCCTCTCTATAATCCATTAAAATGTTAATGTTAATACATTTTTCAAGAACTCATTGTATCTTCACAAATCACTCTGCTATGCATCATGGATATAATTTGTTTAATTGCTCATCTTTCTAATAGTTTATGTTGTCAAAATTAAATCTGCAGTTTTAGCCATGCTTTGTGAGTCTGTAATTATCTGTGTCTTTAATTATATGCCCCTAGTCACTAGGCTGATTACAACCGAATCCTTGCACTATGTAATGTTTGAAAAATAATTTTAAGTTAATGTTATTAAATCTTTAATGCATGGTAGGTAATTGGAAAGCAAAATGGTTTCTATCCTAATATGGGATTTCGATTCAAATCCAGTCCATGCTGAGTTGGCCTGCAATGTTAAGTTGGTTGTTGTAGGGATTTCAAGCATTAGTTATACTGTGGCAATTTTCTTACTCTACTGGCTTTTCATATAAAAATAAACAAGTAAAATAAGAACAGGTTTACTATGCTTTCTCTGATGTGCAACACTTGTTTAAAACATTAAAATAAATATAAATTATGTTCATCCCATTGCTGCTACAGTACAGTATATGCAGGTATTTCATCGTTTTCATGATTATTCACTGGACCCCTGCAGGATGCAGACCATTTCCCATTGGCACAGACTCCACATGTTGAACTGGAATTAAACAGAAGCGGAGGGGGGTGATGCCACCTTGTGGATACACTGCTAGCTGCAATACATTAAATGGAACACGAATATAATTGAAATCTGTATACTTCTACACTTTGCAGTCTAGACTTCACAACAGAGGGGGAAATAAGTGATAATTTCCTAACTCCTTATACAGACAAAACGGACATAATGATCTTTAGATCATATTGCGAGATAAAACAGCATAGTGAGCAATTAAAAAAATCAAGGAACTGGTCGAAATAATGTATTGTAATGGAATAGCTAAAGCAGAGTGCAGTATGGTACATGTGAAACAGATGAATGTCAGCTGGTGATGTTTTAGATTGAGGATATCATAAAATGGGTCACACAATATATAACAGATGCGGTGAAGACAGTAAATAATATTCAGATATTTTTCTGAAAAGTTGCTAAAGTTGCATGCGCTGAATAAGAGGGTGCATGAGGCATTGTGGAAAAGAAACAATAATATTGTTTATAAGGTTGTTGACAGAACAGCCCCCCCACCCCCCAAATAAAACAACCAGTTAATCAAGAAGTATTATACTTTTACAATTCCAGAAAAATGTGCACACATCAATGATCCTATTACTGTGATCTGACACTTCACATCGGTTTCAAAGAAATTAATTCATGTTTCACCTCTGGTGACCAGAAACCTGTCACCTTCGGCACTGAAGCTCTCTCAAAGTTCCTTGCAGATGCTCACACATGTCTGCACCAGAGCTGTAAGTAGTTGCCTTGGGACCCACCTGATTCTGACCTTTCAAACAAAAACATGCTTATTACCATAAAGTATGTCTCAATTGTATACATTCACTCATTCAGATGGGGAAGTCAATAAAATAGGTCACCTTTACATTCTAAAAAAATATATTACTTTACTGATCCACCCCTGTAAATGCAGGCATATTCTTTCAAAGCAGAAAATGAACTGTTCCAAATATGAACTATACTACATCATTGGAATGATTCTTAGCCTCACAGAAGAAAAAAAAGATATATTTACCTGTAGCTGTGTGCGTGTTTAGTAAAACACATATTTACTTAGTATGGCGTAAAATCACGAAGGCATGGTTCACCTAACAATGCTGCAACGAGCCCTACTAAAAAAAAAAAAAACAAGGCCATATTAAATATGAGGTAATATGTGGTACAGACCTGTATACTTTAATTAACTTTTAACAAAAAGCATTTTGGCATTTGATACTTTTAACATTGGGTTACTGAGACCCTCTTTATAGTGAATAAAACAGAACAGAAGTTTATAACTTGTATAACCAACTACATGTTTAACTTCAGGGTTCCCTATCTTAACTTAGTGACAGCTAGATTTCATGGTTTATGACATATTTGCTATTGCTGCTTCAGTATAATCCGTCACATGTCCACCTTAACAATAAAAACGATATCAGAAAATCATGGCATGTATCAAGAGTTCATGCTGACAATTGAAAATCCGTAAAATGGGTTCTTCATATCAGAATCCAACTGATAGGATAAAGCAGCTCAGTACACAAAAGAAAACCCCTTTTTGCTTTTACAGCGCTTTTCATCACCTTTTCGTGTTCGGTCCACTGTGATTAAACCCATCACTCTAATAATTCATATTTTAGAGGGTTGTGACTTATACCCCCGATATTGTGTGCTATAACCTAACCTATACAGTTTGTGTCACCTGTAAAATAGTATCACCACTTGGTTAAAAAAAAAAAAAAAGAACCTCATTTTTAAATTTCTGTTTTGCCTTCCGAGTTATACAAACCTTGAAGGTGCCATATAAATACACAGACTTCAAAGATTTCTCCAGTGTAATCCGATAGTTCTGGGGGGGAAACAATATACTGCATATATTACAAGTAGAGGCAGACAGACAGCACATATTTAGTGTACTTCTTATCTATCACACTTAACTGTCATGGGGTTAAGGATTATTGTATACAATCAGCACAACCGACAGCAATACAGGTCTTGGTTTGACAAGGCAATAAATGAACAATCTAGAAACTAAAACTAGGATTCAAGTAGGATAATAAATGGGTATGGATTTCCATTTTAGGTTAAAAGAGTGAAGCATAATTATTAGTTATAGATTTTTATGTCAAAAAGACAAACAGCCTAAATGTACAGGTAGAGCCGGTCTTTTTACTTAGCATTTTACCTGATGGTTCACATCAGCACCTTAATTAAAATAATGGGTGCTGAACTTCATGAAGACAACGAGCTCAAAGCAATGTCTAATGTCTCGTATTTAAAAAATATGGAAATGTGGGGATTTCATATAGGTGGCGGTAATAATAGCAATGACTTAGTAGTCAAAAACTTAAAATAATGAATTGGATACGTATTTTATTTCCCCCTAACTGCACATACAATGTCAAAAATGTATAATGTTCTGTGTAATATGCTGCATTATACACCAAAATTAGTTTGACAACACCAGCTTTCATTGGCAAGGCAACAATCCACACCAAAGATCATTAGATAACCCCAGATCTGTGACCCAGTGAATAGTAAATTAGGAAAACTAAATGGCATTAAATCAATAAACATTCACAATCACAGAAATAAATCATCCCAATCTGTTTTCTAAGATGTTCATTTAATAACCACTGTACCTGGTTTGAAACGGACATAGTGCTTCTTTGTTTTTTAAATAATGAATTAACTCAATACTTGCTACTTTCCTGTTACAGGTTTGCAGCAATACAGTCTGAGCAGTCCAGACTCCAGAGGACACATTATAAATGCCAGCATGTACATGTCTACAGCTAACATCGAGGCAATTACAGCAGAAAAGGTGCGTTCTCCTTGATCCACCGTATTCCAACAAAATTAATTACGTCAAGTTTGTTTCAGGTTTATTGAAACATTCTATACTATTGACTTCTTAAAACCAAGGTAAATAGGAATGGATTTCAGAAACCAAATACCAGTAATTACCAACCTACATGAATCTTTCTTGAAATTGGGGCTAGTCCCTGACTGCCACTACCCTGGAGTATGGGTTGGCAGTGAACTGACTCATGTATAATATATATGCTTCAATTTTTTTTTTATTTATTTTTTTATTATTATTAGTTCTGCATGTCAGTGTGGAAGGGCAGAAGTAAACTATTTTCATATTCATATTTTAGTTGGGATTGGTAGAAAAGGGTTAACAAAACCCTCTCTGCCTAAAAACCATGTGAGAAAGTCCTCAAGCTTGCTTGACCACATATATAAAGGAAGAGCAGAACAACAGCTCCTCAGTGATTAGTTTTGAACACAGCAGCAGATGCTCTTCAGGCCCTTCAACAAGCTAGCATTGTTTCGTACTTTGTTGTTATTAAATTTGTTATGCTTGACTCCTGCCTTTGCTACTCCCATTGCTGGCCTGCCTGACCAAAATGCTACCTTTCCACAGGCAGTTAAAAGCTCCCTAAGTGTGTTTATTCATTTGGAGAAAAAAAAAAAAAAAAAAAAAAAAAAAAAAATGTTAATCGTTTTTTTCCCTACAAAAATAGTAACACTTAATGCTATGCTGAATTCATTAAGAATGTTGCATTTGTTTCAATAACACATGTAATTTCCATGGCAACAGTAACTACTTTTCATATACAGCTAGCAGTCTAGCCTTTGAAATCCAATTTGCCCAGTGATCCACTTCATTTTTTTACTGCCACCATATTATTGGTATGTTTAAAGTAGGGGTGTCGAATCATGGTCCTGGAGGGTCATTCCACTGTAGGTTTAACAGGTAAAATTATATAATTAACTCATTCAGGGTCTGAATGAGGGTTTCATTGGTTCAATTAAAGTTTAGAACAGGGTTGAAACAAAGATTGGAGGGGCCAACTTCAGACACCCATGGTTTAATTTTTTTTGCATTATGCAAAGGAACAAAAATAAAAAGGTGCAAAATAAAAATAAGACTTACAACAGGTTTGCTTGAAAGACCTGTGCCTTTGAGGGAAATTGTCAAAACAATTCCAAGAGAGCTTCAAGCTTATAATATACACTGGACTTTAAGGAGTGTAAAATATATTCACAATTGCGCCCAGCTTGTTCTAATCCTAAAATATCAAAATACACTAGGATTTCTTTACTTTGAAAACAGGAACCTGGTTTAATGTTATTTATTGATTACAAAATGGCCCTAACAATACTGAGAAAATTAATAATTTATTAATCAAAAAATACTTAGCTTTAATATATTCCACTGGTAAAAGTACAGGCTGTTAAAAAACCTTGCTCTTTTTGCAACTGCAAGATGCCGACAAGCAAATAAAGGTGATCACATAAGTTGACAAGCGACTTTGTAGTTTAGCGCCATCATAATAAAAAAGATGGTTATACACAACCCCCAAAAAAGCTTATATAACCAGCTCTCTCGTGTTAATCCAGTACAAATGTTGTTTAATTATGGTTAGTTAAGGTATTTACCATTTAAGCATTATATTTACATTCAACTGCACATGGAAGAATCATTTGTTTTGGGAACTATGGGATTCCAATGTTCTGATTAGGTTTAGAAGCAAGATCTTTAGAGTACTCATTCCTTACTAAGAGTTATGTGCAGCACATAATGTAAACAGGAAACCCATGCAGGGTTCTAATACCTGCAGCACAGGAGACTCGCTGTGTACCCAATACAGCTTTTTACAGTACAGTGTCAATCGAGGTGGGGACTTCAAGACGCTTGCTGGACATCCTGGTTTTTAAAAATGATTTCCTTAATAATTCTATGTGATTAAATAATTCAAACAAAAACAAGACCACCATTTACTTATGTAGCCCACAATTTATTATAAATCTTATAAAACAAATTTAAAAAAATGGAAAACTAGAGATAAGGCACATAGAAATAGAAAGAAAAACAACGCATATAGAAATAGAAAGAAAAACAACACAAAACAGAAAGTTATTTTACAGGGGGAATTCATCCCAGTAATGTGTAGCAAAAAAACAAGTTGCACAAAGATGCTCCTTCTTTTAAAATGTACTCAATCACACTGACAAATAGGCAGTTTAAAATACAAACACACACCTTTCACCTGCATTTGTTACTCACTTCTGGTCTTAATAGTAGCAATTTGTATTTTCTGTTTTTTTTTTTTTTTTTTTTTTTTTTACTAGAGTGATGCTGTTTCTTTAAAACTTATCTGTTTCATAGTTCACTATCAACGATGCTACGCAGATCGAAAGACCTTTCTGATTTTTTCCAGAAAGTAAAGGTCTTTTTTGTACCAAAAAATGTTATACCAATTATGTGGATACACCTTTACTTAAAATGGCTACTTATATTTGTCTACTGGTCACCTTAAAAAAAAAAAAAAAAAAATAATAATATATATATATATATATATATATATATATATATATATATATATATACACACACACACACACACACACACATACATACACACGACCAAATGTAAGTTTGCATTGATTTTAGCATGTTTTGTCAATTTCAGAAACAATGTACAGCCCAATTAAATACTTAAATTCTTAACAGTGTAAAGTTCATACAACTCTGTACAATCCAAACTAATTGCATGTAGTCTGTATCAGAAAGGCTTCAACATGTATTTAAACTGTCAATAGTGGTTATATAACTAACCAAGTACATGAGAACAAACCAGAGAAGTCTATAATGCAATTATCTCCATCTCTGCTGTACTCTGTTTTGGACCAAGGAACAATCAAGGGCTTTTTCTTATCAATACCAACCAAACATATATTCCATGGCTTTCGATACTAAACTCTCATCTTTCCTTGGGGTCTGTCTGTCAGTAACCACCTAAAAAGATACATTAAAAAAAAAAGCTAATTACGTTACAAGTAATCAATCTGTCATGTAAACAAATGTTTTTGCCAATACCTTTAGGATCAGAGTATTCTTTGCACTCAAAACAATTTGAAAATTATGTAATGTTAAATTAATCATACGTGTAGTAGTGTTATATACCTGATAGTCACTGCTGGAGGCTTTGTATGCAGCAGCCAGAGGCCTCATGGAGGTCGATCGAGGTGTATTTGCAGGATGGGACGGAGTCGCAATCATTTTAATGGGAGGAGTATACACTACTGAGGAGCCAGATGTTGAACCTTTATCAGAACTCTCCATGACACACTGAAGGAAAAGCAAAAACAATCAACTTGTTTATCACTGCAAAAACAAATGATAGTACTTTTGTTATTACACATTTTATACATATTTAAATGAACAGCAAATACAGTTTTGACATATTTAAAAGGCTAACTGGTTGTGGAATACTCTTGCATTATGCACAGATGGATTTCATGAATATAAAAAAAAATCATAACTGCTCACCTTGTCAATGCATGGCTTAACCCCAATCATGATAGCTTCTCCAAAGACCTTTCCATCTTTACTGAGTGCTTTTCTAGCTTGGAGTTTTGACTGATATTGCATGTGCATCCAATTTCCATTGTTAGACATCTACAGACATTTCAAATAAGAATGTTGTATAATTCAGCAGCGGCATGAATGTGTAAACGTGTGAGAAATCGACTGTATTATTTTAAAAGGAAAATAAACACTTTTTATATTTTAGAATGTTCTTGCTAATCATGCTGGTGGAGCCAAAAAGAAGTGGTTTCTTCTTGCACTAAGAAACATTGTCTACTTAAACAGAAGCCTCCCAATGATCAAATGTCAAACATTCAGGATCTTTGCTCACATTTACCACAATCCAATCAATGACACGTTTAAAATGTATCCTGTTTGAACACTAAGTTCATGCTACCTGTACCTGAACATTTTTACCTAGAATTCTTAGAGGATTACCTGAATTAAGCCCTGTGCAGTGAGATGGAAAACAATGTATACAGTTTGCTATGGAAAACTGATTCCCAGAACAGCATTCAGGAAATGGAAATGCAACTTCATATTTCAAATAGGGTTTCATTTTTTGCATGTACCGATTCAATAATTTCAATGTACAGGTTACATGCATTAAGAACAAATAATTGCACCTACCACATGTTTTAATATGTTTCCATACTGTGCAAACTGTAGCAGGATATAAGAAGCAGATGCTGGAGGAAACCTACAAAATAAAAAACGGGTGGAGTTGTTATTATATTATTGTGCTCTCTCTAAATTATACTGCCTTTTCCTGATAAAGAAAGTAAGTTATTTCACACACTCAATATTTTTTGTATGGAGTCTTTTCGAATAAACAAGCAGTAAAGGTGAAATATCCTAAATAAAAAGC
Source organism: Polyodon spathula (assembly GCF_017654505.1). Taxonomy (NCBI): domain Eukaryota; kingdom Metazoa; phylum Chordata; class Actinopteri; order Acipenseriformes; family Polyodontidae; genus Polyodon; species Polyodon spathula. The sequence continues at coordinate 14,566,131 of NC_054544.1, forward strand.
TGCATAAGAGTTTACCAACAAAGCAATACCAACCCAAAAACTGTAACCCATTTGTCATCTAGATGGTCATCTGAAGAAAGAGCATCTCCTTGAGTGTAGAAAGGATCGACCTGAGCTGGAGAGAGGGTGGCTTTCCTCTGCTGCCCAATAGTAGGACTAAACACACTTGAAGCTAAAAAGACAAATTAATTAACCAATTATAAAAGCAAATCACAAATCTAAACAGCCACAGCATATCATCTTAGACATATTTTTTTAATAAAGTTACAACCCATATCAAGAAGGATCCCCAGTACTTCCATTGGTTTGAATATGGCACAGCATTTAACATATTGCCAAAGCTGATGGTTGTCTGTCTTGACTAGAATGCTGACTAGGTGTGTGATATGAATAATTAGTTTCAAGTATATGCAACAAATACATGCAATTTTACTGTGGCAGCATATGCTGAAACATGATCAATTATGCATGCAGTCACAATGAAGGTTAAAATAAGGATACAGAAATACATAATTTATGAAAAAAAAAAAAAAGTTATGAACCACCTATAACTTATTTTTAAGATTTACCTGTTCCTGGGGTGGTTGGAGTCATCCCAGACAATGGGGTCTGCATAATTGAATAGGCAGGCTGTGGGATAAGAGAGAATTAATTGCACCAAAATCAGGAGATAAACAGAATATAAACTCTAAAGTAAAATGATCAATTACTTACTTGTTTTCTTGAACTTATTGGTGTTAGACCAACCCCTGGACTTGCAAGTTCATCATAAATACTTCTAACTGGGGGTGCTCCACTCTTGTCTTTAGGAGTAGGGACAACTGGCTGAGGAGGGGAGATACCTGAATAGATTTTAAGGGTAAAAACAAAAGCCAATAAACAAACAAACAAACAATTCCATAATAGTATTACTAATACTAATACTATTTTAAATTAAACTACAGCTTGGAGGAGGGGGAAGATGTCCTTTCTTTATCCAATGACTTTCATCTCTCAGGCCAGAGTGAGAACTGGGTTTGTGTGTAGCACTACTTGTGAACACACAGGGCTCTGACATTAATCAACTCTACCTGGCTTCATCTTGTTCATGCTTTGTAAAATGCTTCAGGATACATGAGGTACTGTAAACATACTATATATGCAGCAGATTAATTTTATCAAGCCATGTCAAGTGTTACAGAACACCGATATTGTTGCAAAATAATCCCAATTGTTTTAATGTTTTTATTAAAATCTGCAGGAAACAGATCAAAATATAGTCCATCTCCTGAGTAAAAAAATATCAGTATAATAAAAGTAATAATACGCCACCCACTCGACAGAGGGTGTCAGGGTCCTCTATAAATCAAGGAACGCAATATAGCGAGACCCATAGATAAACAAATAGGCTAACAAATATTTTAGAACCACTCTCGTTTTATCGGGGGCGGCAGGGTCCAATATAAATCCTCTATGTTATAATGAGGGCAGCGATACATCGAGATACAGATAGTGTAACTGGAATACGCATTAAAATGCACTTTATTGTTTATCAATCAAGCTTTATTTTATATAGCGCTTTTCACAGTGGACCACCATCACAAAGCAATTTACAAGATACAGTAAAGAAGATCCATAATACTTTAAATAGAGGAATGCACAATACATGCTATACAGTAAAAACATTAAATAAAACACACAGAAAACAGGCAATCACTGTATGCTGCATGGCAAATGGTAAAAGTAATATGTACATGCTGCACCAGTATTGCTAAACAAAATTACATGAGCAAATCAAAAGGGCAGCTAAATGACCACAATTTCCCATTTAAATGTTCCATGACATTTTTTGTTTTCCCAATTACAGATTAAACAACAACTACATGAAATCAAAAGCTCTTTTTTTGCCACTATCTTCACAATACTAGTTATCCAGGACTCCAAAGCAGATGCTATACAAAGTTAACCATTACTGAATGCAGGGAAAATAAGAGAAATTAAAAGAAAAATTAGGTTTGTGTGCAAAAATGGATTTTCCATTTTCTCTGGTGAGCTTGAATTTTCAATCTCTTACTTTTCAGGATAATCCCAATGAACGACGATGTGAAGAGGAGGTGTTCAGCATATAACAGAAAATGCTTATTCGCAAGGCGATCATTATCAGCCATGAAGCAGGGGGTCCAAATGAATGTGGAGTGATGATAGTGTCAGTGACGATATACTATCAAATGACACAAACAGTGACATAGAACTGGATGATACCAGGGTCGAGCCGAATGTTGAAGATGTAATAGGTAATTTCAGCGAGGGACAGATATGGGTCAACACTGAAAATCATGACATCATATCTTCAGACTCCTGCCCTAAGCGACTGCTGCTCCCTTGCCACAGAGATTGCCTCTATATTATTCCCCCTTACCATCCTCCCCTGCCCAGTTGTCCTGTATCGATGTTAATTGTTGTCCATGTCTCAGATTCCTACATGTACCTTACTGTGTGTTGAGTGCGAGTTTCCCCTGAGCGAGCTGGCTTGTTGCCGTGTCTCCCCCCTCCCACTTACCTCTTGTTCTCCAGTCATTCTGTCTCTGACTGATAGCTAGCAACTGTAAGGGAAACAGTTCAGTCCCTGCTGACGTTTGGGCCAGACAATAAAATAACATTTCATTTGGCACCCTGTCTCTGTCATCTCTAGAACTCACAAGACTGGATTGTCATAATATTTTTTAGTTTATGCACCGCACCACACTATTTATTTATTATTCCTTTTTTTGTTCAGTTTTTTTTTTTTTTTTTTTTTTTACGAAATATAAAATCAATTCACTCGAATACAGCTTTTAAAAGTTTTATAGCTAACTATTTTAAAAAGAAAAGCAATGTATACAGCAGCTAACATTAATGCTACACTACATTAATTTGAACCATTTTTATTTTTTCATTTGTACTCTAATCATTGTGAGTAGAAATAACTTTTAATATCATAATGTGCATTTCTTTCATAGTGAATTGTTCTTAAAAGGTTGTAGAAATGTAAAAGCACATCGTTATTTTATGACATTATGGCAATGTTTTCACAATGTTCTGACAAGGTTTCCCCAACAACGTAATTCTCCAACTTTATGGCAAAGTTTTTCAAACCATACAAATTAACATTGCTGCAACATTGAATTCCAACGTTACCATAACGCAACATTCTCACAACGTTGATAAAAACGTAGAATTGTTAGCTGGGAAGTTATTGATGGTCCACAAAAGTAAGTTAAACTATGCCAGGAGGCTCACCTGACATAAGTGGTGACCTCAGTTCCATTCCACCGGCAATGGAGCCGCCGAAGGTACGAGGCTGAGGAGATGCAGGGGCTGGCAGGTCTCCCATTAGAAAACCAGGCAAGAACTGAGCACCTGTTCCGGGCTTCGGGGAGGTGGGGGATCCGAGTGCCATTGGTTCTGCACCTATTACAGCATAACAATGTAATCATAACAAGTCTTAACAACACGTCTACTTGCATTTCCTTCATAATAAATGTACCAATACAGCAGTAGAATGGAACCGGAGCACTTTTTATTCAAGTAAGAAAACAAAAACATATCCGTGTAAATTTAAAGAAAAAACAAAGAGAAAGTGTTTCCACATTCCAGTATGGCGATACTCAGGTATGTCTGTTAAACAAGCAAGAAAAGTTGTTTCCAACTGCAGACCTGTTTCAAAGTAGAACCCCGAAGCCTCTGTTAAAGGGCACATAGGAGTAACGATAATATATATTGGCTAAAAGTTATATGGGTGCGCGCTCACTTCTTGCACTGGGAATATCCAAAATTCCTCAGAACTTTATGAATGATCAACAGTTTGCTCGAAGATAAACGTTTCCAGAACAATGTTTGGGCATTACAACTATAACCAATCCCACTGCATTATATAAATCCAACTACATTAACTATTAACTAAAAGGTGATGGCTGGGATTGCAAGCCTCGGTCTGCGGTAGCAAGTTATTACCTATCCCCTTTCCTCCACAGAAATACGTATTTTAAACTTCAGGCTAGACCTAACACGTCTTCTAAAACCAACACAATATATTGCAGCCATAATTACACACACACACACACACACACATAGTAATCGCTCAACTTAAATTGTCCCCAGGCTCTACAGACGTCAATATTCAATTACATGTATGATTACTTTTCAAAAATATTGTAATGTTACATAAGATTGTCGTGACAATATGCATAAGGTTAAATACACGTACTTATGTAACAACTGGTCTTAAAATGAAACAGCGAGCAAGTGGGAATACTTTTGTATTACAACAATAGCAGTGACAGTGAGAGTTCCATGGTGTAATAATAAAGAAGACGAGACAAGAAACTCACCTTGAAATTCCATAGCGAGAAAATACAGATTATCTGAAGACTCATATACACGTGGAGAAACAATAGTACAATAAAAAAACTAGTCAGTTTTAGACTCAATTCAAAATTTCAAATAATGGCGGAAACAGAATGTGCTTTTCACTAACAGCGATGCATTGTGGGTTTTACGTCACTTTTATGGGGAAAGCAGCAGTGCAGTGGGGACGAAGCATCCGTTCTCTGCCTTGTTAGTGTAATAATAACTTTAAATGCACTCTGCTCAGTAAGTCTGCATCACTGCCATGCTGATTTCAAATTTCACACACACACATATATATATATATATATAATATATATATATATATATATATATATTATATATCATGTCATACAGTATTTCTTAAATTTAGATTTACATACGTCGGTTCAATATGTAAAAAAAGGAAGAACAAAAAACAGCGCTTCTCCATAGCAACTGGAATAGACGGCAGACATATCACACCTTGACACATAGTGAAAAAAAAAAAAACTTATCAAATTTGTATTTAACTGCTAATTTAAATGTCTTGTTCAAATGTTGCGTCATACTGATAGCTATAATTTTGTATTTATAGTGTAGTGGGGGTGTACTGTGATATAATAATTATTCAATATGGTATAACTACAGTCAAATAACCTGGTGCGGTGGACGGTGGTAGAAAATGTATTTTAAAAAGCTGGGTTTATTGCACATTTAATTAAAGCACTACGTATATTGTTGAAATGTTAAATGACCAATGTTGACTGAATCGCTAAAATAACTATGTTTTGCAGAACCGGTCGTGTGGCAAAACTTGTGAGGTCAGTTAGCAAGGCAAGTCTGAGCGTAACCAGGCGGGATAACGAGATAACACTTTCTCAGAAAAAACAAAAAAAAAAAAAAAAAACCTTTTATTTATATATACTTTATAACTCGTGTCTTCCAATGTATACTTTGTTAGGCCAAAAGGTGTCGCCAGTATTATTAAATTCCAGCTTGCTAGGTAAAGGGAAACTTCCTTCTGCAAATATCTTAGTCGCTTTCCTATTGGCTACTGCAACGGGGTTTGTAATCAACGTGGCGCTCAGAAAACGTACTGACGTCATGTCAACACTTTTTTTCAGTCAGTAATTCCCAGGCTGAAGTGGTAGTGTGACATCGGCATTGGAACAGGAATCAGGATCTGCATCCGGTTAGGTGTGTAAAAATTGTAATAGCTATGAACTGGTACAATAGTTTAACATTTCATTTTTAAGTTAAACGTAGGTCTGCAGGTGCAGAAAAATGCATGCTATGTGTTTCTTTTACCGTGTCATAATTCTATGGCATTGGATCCGGTACACGACTGGATGGGTACCGGTAACGCAGCATCCTCAATTGTCCAAGTAATGCGGTTAAGTTATTGTGTTGTTTTAAACGAGTGTCCTTTTAAGAATTTAAAAGTGTACCACTCAATATCACAACGCTGAGGGTGTTGCCTGAGGTTTATCAACAAAGATGTGCTTGATGTTTTGCCTTCATATTTCAAGTTTATGTAGATAGCAACAAACCAATAAATAAATAAAATAATGAAATTATGCTCGCTAACATCTCTTTAAAAAAAAAAAAAAAAAAGTTCTTTCTGACTGCTGAACAGAAGTGTGTTTTTTTTTTGTTTGTTTTTTTTGTCTCAAACGTTTAATGATGATTTTTATGTGTGCGTTGCTGCAGATAATGATCTTGTTTGATTTGCAAACATTGTGGATAAAATCTTAAAAAAAAAAAAATACTAATTTTGAACACTTACCAACTTTTTATTTCCTGTAGAAATGGTGCGATTGGGTTTCCTGTGTGGATGTGATGGTTTGCATGGGGGGTAGAGGAAATAAACTCATCTTAAAGGCCTTTGCAGGTTTCACTGTACTTAAGTAACAGGTTTTTCTTTTAAATTATTTTTTGGATTGTTTACATAACATTAAACTCCTCTAACAAAGTAGAAAAAGCACATCTATACTTATAAATGTAGTTTATTCACACGTCTTGTCTTGGTTAGCAATCAGTAGTCAGTATGTTTCAAGAAGCTGGCGTACTTGTTTTTATTGTAGAGCAATTGATAACTCTTGATAGATTTTTTAGCATCAGAGTAGTGAGATCAAAGGGTGATCATTATCCATTGAAGGTATTGAATTGAGCAATTCATTTTCCAAAGTATTATTGTTTATAAATGAACTGCATGTACTAATATGTAATCATTATTTTTGGTTTTTCTACAGATAGCAGACTGCAGGAAACCAGTTCATCTTAAAAGCTTGAAAACAAAGCCTAACAAGTCATTGTAAATGAGGAACTTGTATGCTGCTTGCCAATAAAAATAAATAAATAAATAAATAAAATTGAACTACCAACATCCTGAAGACTGCTTGAATTAAGCTTACAGAACTGCACAATGGAAAGCACTCTGTTTAATGCACATTCCCGTAGCTCCAACCAGAGACATTTAAACATGAAAGTTATATATCTATTTGTTGTGATTTGTTTAACTGCCATCGTTTACACTGATGAAGATTATTATAAACGTCTTGGAGTGTCAAGAGAAGCAAGTACGAGAGAAATAAGGCAGGCCTTCAAAAAGCTTGCCCTGAAGCTGCATCCTGATAAAAACCCAGTAAGTAAAAAGAATGACAGGTCGCATTGACACACATTTCCAGTGATTTTGTGACGCCTGCCTCCGACCTTCACAGATAAGTACTGTGGGTGTCTAATCAGTCAGTGTAATGTCAGGCAGTGTCTTCATTCTAATGTGTTATCCATATATTCACACTAGCGGCCCATTCACACGGGCACTCCTACCTAGGTTCGGACCTGGGTCCTGGCTAACTGGGTCACAGTCGTGCGTAGTTTGAAACCACATACCTGGGTCGCAATAACAAACAGCCATGCCTGTGGGAAAGTTTCACTTTTGCAAGGAATGTTTCTGTTTATTCTGTTTAGCCATATTTTTGTTGATTGAGACACAGCATGAGCCAGATTGCAGCAGATGTAGAAACATGTGCTGTAATTAAAAATGTGCCTGATGGTTCAGTCCAGAGAAGCTTGGATGGCAACGTTGGCAACAAGCTGCTTCCGGGGCATTGATACGCGCATTGTGCACTTGCGTCTGTCATCCAGGTCAACCCTGCTTTATGAAAAGCAGTTTGAAATCGCATAGCCGACCCGCATGACACCAGGACCTGACTCGGGTAGGTTCTGACCCGGGTAGATCATGCCAGTGTGAAAGGGCTGGTATACGCTATCTTGTACATGCTGCTTGCATGCATGCTGTGGACCAGGGCTTCCCAACCCTGGTCCTGGGGATCCCATGAGTCTTCTGGTTTTCATTACAACTGAGCACTCAATTATTTAACTAATAATAGGCTTAATTGGACCTTTTTAATTGTTCTCAGCTTGTAAAAAGTTGCAGAGTTAAAGTTACTTATAAAATGTTAAAGCTAACTTGACATCTGCATCTGTTTAAGAGCTGAAAACATGTAAAAAGGTATAATTAAGCAAATTCATAGTTCAGTTAAGGCTATAGTTAAGTTGGAATGAAAACCAGAAGACACAAGGCATCCCCAGGACCAGGGTGGGGAAGCCCTGCTGTAGATGCATGTAACTGTCAATACTTTCAGATTAACAGCCATCACTGAATATTGGATGTAGACCAGCTATCACACTGTAAAATTAGAATCGGTAGGCTTTTCCAGACAATATATGAATCCTAAATGGAATGTTTTCCATTCTCCAGGATTAGCGTTCATTTAGAATTAATTGATCTATTTGTCATATCAATCAAAAGCCTGGTTCTAACGTGACAAAATGTATCATTTTTTTTCGTGGCCTCACAAACTATACAAAAACTATAATAATTTAGTGAAGAGTGATGCTTCAATGCTAGATAACATCCTGTGTTTGTATCTGTATACAGTGAAAACATACTATAACTGTATTCTGTCTTTGGGATCTTAACTTTGAATGCAGTTATCACTGGTGGTCAAAGGGGATGTCAAATTGACACCCCTGGTACAGTAATTTATTTTTGGGGTGGGGGAAGCTTAGCCAACTACAGTACATCAGTAATAAGCGAATATGCAGAAAGGTGAAATTAACTTTTTTTATTATTTTACCAGAATGATGAAGAGGCACATGACAGGTTTTTGAAAGTAAACAGAGCTTATGAAGTTTTAAAAGATGAAGATCTCAGAAAGAAATATGACAAATATGGAGAGAAGGGGCTTGAGGACAACCATGAAGGAGGAAGATATGAAAGCTGGAATTTCTACCGTTACGATTTTGGTAAAAGATATGCCCCTTCCTAAATAAAATTGAAGATGTGTTTTGCATAGGGCAAAGAATATATAAACAATTGCACTACTTTAGATATGTTCATTGCGGTTTTCATATAAGCAGTGTTGTTGTTGTTGTTGTTGGGGGAGGGGTTCCATAATCACATGTCTTGAAGGTTCCAATCTGGATTCCAAGACTGGTGACATTCTGGAAAAAATGACAGGAAGTGATGTCACAGTTGAGTGAGCAGGACTGGGGACAGGGTTGGCAGAAACTTTGTTGATTAAAGCCTGGGGATTAGACACCCCAGTGTTTGTACTGTATGGTTTCTAAGTATTTTAAGTAATGCTGTCAGCCTCAGAATCTTATGTTTATAACCAGAAACCTGAGTTTTTATGTTTGATGTTTTCCTACCATTCCATTTCTGTCATTCTGGTAAAGAAAGTAAACTATTATTTCAGACAACCATATTAATTTGAAACCTCATTTGTCGTTTGTCCAGGCATCTATGACGATGATCATGAGATCATTACCTTGGACAGAGGAGACTTTGGTAAATACTCTAGTAATATTAAATTAAAATTGTCGTCAAAACAGTGTCTGTGTTTAGTTAATTAATTTTGTTTTCATGTTTTGATTGTATTTTGTTGGATCAGATGCAGCTGTTAACTCTGGGGAACTGTGGTTTGTGAATTTCTACTTCCCTCGATGTTCGCACTGCCATGATCTAGCACCAACGGTAATTTTATAATTTAACATTACTGTACTAAACTGAAATGTTCAAACATCTCAGGCATAATCATCAAGGCTATCTTTTGGTTAACTGTATACAGTTATGCTGTTATGTCTAGTTTATAATTCTACCTGTCTGTCTATTGTTTGTAAAAATAAATCTATATTTTGTTATTTGTAATTACCTCTGTAGAGCTGCACTGAACCACTTTTTTTATTGTACCTGTTCCATTTTCCAGTAATATACAGTATATTGTGATAATACATTGAAATACATACACAGCTAAATGCCAGTTTGTACTGTAATCTATATTACAGTGGAGAGAATTTGCTAAAGAAATGGATGGAGTGATCCGGATCGGGGCTGTAAACTGCGGTGACAACAGAATGCTCTGTCGATCGAATGGAATAAGCAGCTATCCCAGCCTGTACATTTATAAGGCAGGAATGGTATGTATGAACAATATGTAGCCAGGGCAATTGCCAAATACCAAGACACAATGCAAGTGCTTCTGTGATGTACCTGAGTAGTTGGTACTAGTCGGCCATAATTTAACATTTCCATCAATACCCACTTGGGAGAGCTTGGTGCATGTTTCTTGAATCTAAAATACAAAAGCATGATATTCTTGTGTGTGTGTGTGTGTGTGTGTGTATATATATATATATATATATATATATATATATATATATATATATATATATATATATATATATATGTGTGTGTGTGTGTGCACGGCAATGTTTTTTTTTTTTTTTTCCAGAATCCAGAGAAGTTTTTTGGAGACAGAACAAAGAAAAATCTTCAAGATTTTGCTATGCAGTTTGTGAAAAGCAAAGTAACAGAGCTGTGGGCAGGTAAATGATAATTCAGCAGAAAGAGATGCATCTCATTGCCCTAGTTAATAATTACTAAAAGAACAGAACCATTAAAATTATGTTTTTTTTTTTTTTTAGTTCGTCTAGAACATTTACTTGCCTTAATTACGTAGATGTTAATAAATATTATGCTAAATTGGCTCTCACTGTTAGTAAGAATGAAAGTGACTGGTGTAACAGCTTCCTAAATACACAAAAGCCGAATATTTGTCAAAGCTTTTTACTACAGTGTGCAATCTCTCATTTTTGAGGCAAAATGGGCAATTTTACAAAATTAATTTGCACTGTAATGTTGAAGTTTATCATGCTTTCCTCAGATTTATGCTCTATTTCTGTCTTGCTTTACATTGGTTAACCATGAGATTCACAATGCTTTACCATTTTTTAGGCAATTTTGTGGAGGCTGTCGAAAAAGCTTTTATTTCAAGAATTGGATGGCTAATAACGTTTTGTGCAGAATCAGGAGGTAATACTGAATATTATAGAATGTGAATTTTTTTAAAAAATAAGACCGCTCCCTTTTTGTTCCACAATCTGATGATTCACAGTTTTAGTTACTATATGGACTGGCTATCGTGACTGTAAATGCACTTTTTTTTATGTTTGTGTGTCTAGAGCAGGGCTTCTCAAACTCGGTCCTGAGGAGCCCTGGTGCCTGCTGGCTTTCGTTCCAACTGAGCTCTCAATTACTTAACTAGACCCTTAACCCTAGAACCGCCGCAGTTATACTTGTACCTGAAACCGCCGCCAGCAGTCATTGAGACGGTTACATTTTAAACAACATCAGTATTAAAATGAAAGACAAACTATCGGATACGACACAAAGGTTTTATTCAAGCACATCATATCAAACACCTGCATGGCCGAAACGCTGTATTTAAATGAACAATTAAACATAAAAGGGTTTATTTTCTAACTTGCCACAAACAAAGCACTATTTAAAAAAAAAGAAAAACTATAATAAAATAAACATTTAAAAAGAAACTAGTGTGTAAACAGATAAAGTATATGTAAATAAAATAATACACAAAAAAACTGTAAAAACTCATTTTTTTTTTTAAATTTAAAACGAAAGTAACATGTTTTCTCTTGCGTGTGGCACTTGGTGCAGCACAGAATCCAGGTTGAGCTGCAGCAGCCTGCTGCTTTGCAGGTTTCTGATCGAAATGCCAAAGCACAGTAGCTAGCGTTAATATGAAATCTATCCTACTGATATTTTTCCAGGTGCATTCCTGTACAAAACAAAGGAATTGATGGCTGGCAGGTCCAGTAGAGACAACAACAGGCTTGTATATATTAAAAAAAAAAAAAAAAAGGATATTGTAGGTTATATTCAAAATAAAAACATGTATTGTAAAAGGCAGTCAAAATGACTGCTTTGGTGGTATTAGGGGGTGGGATTATAACTTCCTTATTTTTGCGATCCTGCCTTTCAAACGGCATCAGGGTATTTAATACATGTATTTAGGAAAAGTCATAAACGGACAACCGCATAACTTTGAGACACTCTTGAGAACCCCTGCTCTAGAGGACAAGCGATTGAGTGTATGGACTGGCCATTATGTTCACCTGACCTGTATCCTATTGAATATGTGTGGGATGTTCTGGAAAGAAGCTCATTGCACAACAAACCACCCACCATTTACCCTTAGTGGTTAATGTATTCTGTAAAAAGTATATACTGCAAAGTTAAAAAGATCTTATAAAATGATACATTTTCACAAATTATATTAAACATGCTTTTGTTTAGTGTTGTTAACAGTTTTCATATTCTGTAATGTGGTGCTTGCTTACCTCTTTGTGTGAGCTTCACTGAACAGAAGAGTTTCATTTCCCACAGTAACAGGATACAGACCCACACTGTACTGATGAAACAGCCAAGAGCGAGATAAGAGACCTGCCAATGGAAACTAGGGGGCACTATGTGTGTAAAAGAAAGCCTACAAAAATAAACATACTATGTTTGGTGCCCACTGTACTGTAAAGAACATTTGCCTGCAATTTAGCATTCTCCAAACGTGTGTCAATATAAGGCAGCATACTTTGTGTGATCAGTTCTTATATGTACTATATGTGGCTCCAGCTAGTACCAGAAGCATTGTTTTTGTGTGTAATAAAGTTGTAAGCTCCTGAAAATATATGTTAATTAATTACTGTTGTAACAGTTTGTCTTTATGTTAAATATAAATAATATTAAAATGTTGTTTCTTAGACTGCCTGGGATCAGAAACTCGTCTCAAGTTAGCAGGAATGCTGGTAAGCAATACTACAGTACATTGAAATATGTTGTTTTTTATACTAATGGTCTAGCCAATAAACTATATAGTAAATAGGCATTGTAGGGGCTTTTTTTATTTTATCAGAGTTTTTACACTTTACATTTTTTTTGGAGATTGCATTTTTTAAAATAAGTTTTGTGTTCTAGAAATCAAAAACCCCTTTTGCCATTTTTGGCCTAGAATGCTGAATGCTTGTGTGACAGGGGGTGTGGATTATCCACTGACACGGAGAAACGTGGAGGTTGTAGTTGACAACGCCGCTCGGGTGCACAGCATTTGTTTACAGGAAGTACACAACCATGTGACGCTACTGGCAATTGACATACAACAAAACAGAAAGGCAAAAAAAAAAAATACGCTGAAAAACATAGAAGGATGCCGTGAATCCGACGAGCGCTACTTAACGGATGCCCTGCTTAAATAACTCGCTCCTGTACTTTACATGGGACCTAAACTAATCCCTATTCCTTATAACAATTAAAACCCCAATCCCTGTTGCACGCATGGTCATTGTCAGCTCTCTTACTCTTTAAGCTTCTACCCCCGTTGAAACACAAGGTGGTTGAATGAGTTGACTTAATCACAAAAGTTAAGATTTCTTAAGTTTCTTTGTCCGGGTAGCGGCTGCTCCTATGGCCTTGGAGCAGCCTCGGTGTGTAGCTGACCCCTTTTTATCCTAAGACGCTCTGAGAGACTCTCCCACCTTCTGGTTAGGGAACCGCAGTTGGCCAATCACCATAGTCCCGCCTTCAGTTATTCACAACAAAACTATTTGCACGATACTGTGCACAACACGCAAAAAACACAAAACCACAGAGTGAAAATAAACTAAACAAAAACACGCATTCTTATGTGCAAGGCCTCAGCCCTGACACAGCTTGGTTTTCACTTGTTTTCTATTGTGTTGTTGTAGGAAGGCCTGGTTAATGTAGGGTGGATGGACTGTTCTATGCAAGCCCAGCTTTGTGACAGTTTTGATGTCACATCTAGTACTACAGCTTATTTCCCGCCTGGAGCTACCCTTAAAGACGGTGTGCTGGTACGTACAGGTTTATAATGGGCTGTATAATACTATTTTCCATCTGGAACCGAGTCTTATTCATTTCCACTGGCAGCAGACAAGATGGGTTTGGTTTGAATTGGAACAGTTAAGAATGCAGCTCACTTTAATGGAGGAGTATACCAAATTTAAAATTCAGTGCAAAGGCCACATGACCTGTTAATTAAGGTTTAATTAATGTAAAAATGTACAAACTTAATACTATATACCATTTTCTTTTCTTAGTTTCTTAATACCCTTGATAGAATGGAGATTTACACTGAAGTTATGCAACATTTACCTGACTTGGAAGAGCTTACACGAGAAACATTTAAGGTAATGTGTTTTATTTTTATTATTTGCAAATAAAATCTGTGTTTCTTAGTTCAACATCTTCAATTTCAGAATTTTTAAAGTGCTGCTTTCCCCTAGGAGAAACTGGCCCATCACCGCTGGCTTCTGCATTTTACTTTTGGTGAGAAGGAGTCAGGCACACATGATTACAAAAAGCTTAACGCTCTTTTAAAAAAAGACAATATACAGGTATGTTGATGTTTGTGGGGGCTGATGGTCATGATATAAATACAATGTGCAAGCAGTTATGTTTTGCATTTTTTATTTAAATGTCTGATGTTAATTTGTTTATTCTTCATACAGTGCTTATTGTATCTATATTTAACTTTTGCTTCCAAATAAGCCCCTATGGCTTTAAAATCCTATCCAGTTATATACTTTTTGAATTACAAGGGCATATAGAAACCCTGTAGACAGTCATTTGATAAAGGAGTTGGAAGTTGAAAATCCTGTTCTGTTAAGTTTAAACATATTTTTTTGTGTTAACTAGGTTGGAAGGATTGACTGCCAGTCAGAATCAGATTTGTGTAATTCTTTATATATCCACCAACCAAGCATAGCAGTCTTTAAGGGCACCGGCATAAATGATTTTGAGATCCACCATGGTAAGAATCCGTTTGAAAATAAATTGTGACCTTGTGCAAATGCTTCTTTATAAAGTTCTCTAGTGTAGTAACTTGGCGAAAGATAACAACTTACTGTCTGGAACTTGAATACCTCTATGTAAGACCTGTTTTTTTGTTTTTGTGTTTTTTTTTTTCCAGGGAAGAACGTTTTGTATAATATTGTTGCCTTTGCAAAAGATAGTGCTAGTGCCCATGTTAAGACACTTGGACCAGAAACCTTCCCAAACAAGGAGAAAGAGCCTTGGCTTGTGGACTTCTTTGCACCAGTAGGTTTGATGCAAGCGTGTACACACACACACACACACACACACACACACACACACACACCACACACACACACACACACATATATATATATATATATATATATATATATATATATATATATAATATAATATTATATTATATATATATACATATTACATTTTTATTGTCATGTACAGTATTTTATTTGTATGTGGAGTAATATAATTGTGTTTAGCTGTGTACTTGTTCTTATTTGAAGCTGTAATCTCTTACAGTGGTGTCCTCCTTGCCGTGCTCTGCTCCCAGAGTTAAGGAAAGCTTCGAAACATCTATTTGGTAAATTGAAGTTTGGCACGCTTGATTGCACTATCCATACGGAGCTTTGTAGTATGGTAAGAATATTATGCAAACTGTATTCTCAAAAATATCTACAGATCACACTGTGTTACACAGCATGCTCTCACAGCAGCCTGTCTACAGGTTTGTGCATATTGATTAGTATGTGTAGGCAATTTTAAATATTTGCAGTATTTTATGGAAATTTAAATACTATTTACTGCCATTATATATTTTATATGACTATTTGTAACATGGAAAGTACTTCAACTATAATTTTTGTTTTTTTTAGTACAACATTCAGGCCTACCCAACAACAGTTATATTCAACCAGTCGAGCATTCACGAGTATGAAGGCCACCACTCCGCTGATGGGATTTTGGAGTTCATTGAGGTATACTGCAGATGAAGCTTAAGGGTTTTCTCAATTATATAATCAACAGTACATCAGTATACCAACGACGAGTCAGTAGACCAAAACCTGTGGTAAATTGCTTGAGCCCTTAATGATCCTCGGACTCATGACATATAAATGAATTCTGTTTGATCAACCTAGTTTCACATTTCACTTTTTATTCCTGACTTGAAAGATGAATGCCGGTCTGGTTATTTTAGGTTAATGTTTATTTTCCAAAATGTAGATTGAATTATTAAACAGTTTTACAGCAATGTCATACATTTTGAAAAATAAAGATTTTTTTTAAATACAAGAGCAGTGTATGGCAGCCCTTTTACACCAAATGTTTCCTCTATATTTCTGCAGGATCTTGTGAATCCCTCAGTAGTAACGTTTAACCCCGATACATTTGATGAACTAGTAAAAAACAGAAAACTTGGTCAGAGCTGGTTGGTGGATTTCTATGCGCCGTGGTGTGGACCATGTCAGGCACTGTTGCCAGAATGGAAGAGAATGGCCAGGGTAAATACAAAAAAAAGTTATACACTATACTGTCAGTATGTCTTTATTTTAAATATAGATGTGGATATATATGACTTTTTTTTATAATACTTCTTATTTTAGCTTTTGAGTGGAATTGTCAACGTTGGAAGTGTTGACTGTCAGAAGTATCATTCCCTCTGTCAAGGAGAAAGTGTTCGTGCCTATCCTGAAATACGCTTCTACCTACCAAAATCAAAAAATGGGGATGAATATCAGTATGTATTATCTATTCTGAAATGTACCAATTTATTATTTTTTTTTATCTTGAATTTAGTACATTTCTTCTTGAAAGTTGTGTAGCATTTTTACATTTTCTAATCTATATAACTTATGATTCACTGATGTTAAAACAGCCTAGTAAAAAAAAAAAAAAATGTCATTTTAACTTATTCATTATTAAATAGATATTTCACCTGAGTTTTCCTCTGTCGAGGGCATCCTGTCTGTGGAGGATAGTTTGACTGTCACTATCCCCCAGCCCCCCACCCCCATTTCCAATTAAAGGCAGACATTTTGTCAGACAAGTACAGTCACAGACATCAGCAGTGTTACAGTTCTAAACATGCATTCTTTTTTTACAGTAGCTACAATGGGTGGCACAGAGATGCAAATTCATTAAAAGCTTGGGCATTGGGGTAAGTTTGAGAAATGTATTTATGACTTTCATACCATCATGTCAATATCTTAAATTAATCAGAGGCCACAGTTTCATGATTTTTTTTTTTTTTTTTTTTGTGCTACTAAAAGTAGAAGGTTATTTAACATTGGTAATTTAATTGGTTTACAATGTGCGTCTTAGTTTACAGTGGGCATTTAACACTGAGGTCCAGTGGTTAAAGAAACAGGCTTATAACCAGGAGGTCCCTGGTTCAAATCCCAGCTCAACCACTGACTCATTGTGTGACCCTGAGCAAGTCACTTAACCTCCTTGTGCTCTGTCTTTCGGGTGAGACGTTGTAAGTGACTCTGAAACTGATGCATAGTTCACACACCCTAGTCTTGTAGAGCGCTTTGTGATGGTGGTCCACTATAAAAGATGCTATATAAAAAGAAAAGATGACCTTGTTTCTTTCTACAGAACCCTTCCTCGTGCTTCAGTTGATTTAACACCTGCAGATTTTAATAAGAAAGTACTGAATGGAGGAGACCACTGGGTTATTGATTTCTATGCACCTTGGTGTGGGCCGTGCCAGCATTTTGCCCCAGAGTTTGAACTTCTAGCCAGGGTAAGTTTCATGTACTGAGAGGTCCCTACTTGATGCAAGCATGTGAATACAAATTCAAAGCAATGGTGAACATGTTAACATTCATGTCATACCTACATGGTAGAAAACAGTAAGTAATGCATTTGTAAACACTACACGCTGTTCAGTATCCCTTTCAACTACCACATACATAATTTAAGTGTGCATGTTAGTCCGTACTATCAGCAACCATCAAACCAGGTTTTAACATGCTGTTCTTTACAAAACACATGTGTACCCCAAAGTACAAGTTACTGTAGCTTAAAAACAGTGTTTCTTCTCACAGTAAAGCTACATCATGCATATCCTGACTGCATAAGTGATTATGCCTAGCCATGTGTAGACAAAGCTCAGGGCATCTGTGTGGTTTGTTTTTAAGTTGATTGATCCTGCGATCGATTTATTTACCGGTGACAGATTCTCTGTTAACTGCATTATAAACTAATATGATTTCATGTTCTGCAACATTCCCACAGTGCCCAGCCAATAACACTACAATCGTGGAGTGGGGGGGGGGGCGGGGGGGTGGGGGGGGGGGGGGGGGGGGGGGGGGGGGGGGGGAGGGGGGGGAGGGGGGGGGGGGGGGGGGGGGGGGGGCAGAGGCACTCTTATCTAGTGCGAAAGCAGGCTATCCAATCTCCGTGTTCGAGGAGCTTACAGCAAAGGTGCCGATTAGAGACGACTTTGATAGTAGTGTATTTGTTATTTGAACATCTGTCTACAGGCATTAACGTAGACCGAGACCACCCCCATATGGATATTATATTCATATTACATTTTAGACGGTACCAGTCCAGCGATATTAGTGTGCTATAAGTTTGCTGGGTCTGCTTATGACTTTGTATACATTTATCACGAAGGTAGCCCACTCTGTTTGTCTGTTGTGGATCACAGCATCCTGGTTAATTTCCTGTTTACATTCTCATAATGTATAACTACTACGCATGCTACATGTAGACGTTTGAAACTTTAGCCAACCTAGTATATTGTTACAATATAAAACTTATGTGGTATTTATACATCCTGCATACCACTAGATGGTAAAGTAAATTATTTATTTGATCTGTTCTCTCTAAAACGTATATACATATTCTTATCTTGTATGTAGAACTTGAGATAATGGTACAGTGTACTTTAAACCAGGAGTGGCCAAATTTCCTCACCCTCCGAACCGAATTCCAAAATTTATATGGCTGAGAGCCGCATGACGCTGTTTTAAAAAAAAAAAAAAAAGTTTCAATTCTCTCGAACATTATAACATACTCTTGTGCAGTACAGTAGTTGTTATCTCTTGATGGCAGCAAAATGCACAAGAATAAGGGAGAGCATTGCAGAGCCTTTGAAGATTGTGTCATTTTTAATGTACTGTAGGTCTACAGTGTGTTAAACTTGAAATGTAACACTGGTGTTCTTCCATTATTTCTGTTTCTGTATGCACTTTAAATACAATATATTCAGTTATTATTCACAAAAACACCACATAGAAGGATTCTTTTTGACAAGCTCTTCCCTTGAAGATCTGAATGCTCAGTTGTTGTTTGTTTTTTTTTTTTTTTTTGTTTTGTTGTTACTGTATGACTGACGACTGCTGATTGAGAGCTTTGTGGATGACAAATGCACTGTATTTACAGTACCTGCTAGGCTTGTAACTATAATAATTTAATTATTTATTGATCTGGACCCCACGGTAACAAGTCGATGTTTGAATGAAATCTAATATTCTATGAAATTAAAAACATGTATATATAAATTTACTGTCAAGAACATAATCTGTGTTGTTGCTTCTAAAAGTTACTAAGAATATGCGTCTGTGAACAAATACACAGGATGATGATGCAGAGATGAAGAGTAACCTGCTTTGTTAATGTGTTTTATACATATTATTTTGTTTTAAATCCGTCCCAACTGTAGCAGTCTGTCTTGAGTGAAACTAATAATATTGAACATTACTACTTTGTCAGGTGTGCTATTTCAGAGAAAAAAAAGTTGTTTTTGTAATTTTTTTTACCTTTTTGTTTTGAAGCAATGCGCTATTTGCAACCTTTTTTTCTTTTTGATTGCTGTCTCAGTCTAAATGCCACTGGATCGTACTGTAGCTAGACATATGTGGTCCAATGAAATATTGCAGGTTGTACAAAATAGTTTGATCACTAGTATAATGCAAAATTATTGTGCGCGATCCACTGCAGTAATTATTGTAATTTTTTTAATTCATTTTGGACACTCGCAAAATGTTCAATCGCTTAACAATATCAGTTGAGATCTCCTAGGATACTAAACCTGCCCCAGATGCCCATATCTACCAATCAGTGATGAGAGACCAGAGTGGTTATTGGCTGCTATTGGCGGCTTCTTTTTTAAATTGAAACAAGCTTATAAATCACATCAGGAACCTGGACCGATACACATAACTTAATTGGATTTAAGTTCAGGCTGAAAGTACACAAAATCGACAAGGGTAGGCTACCTCTAATGTACTGCACATCTGGCTTTCACTTGAGCTGATCGAAATAAGCATGCGCCAGCGCATGGTGTCGAAGGTCATCAAGTGAAGAAATGTCCTTGCGGTGAAAATGCAGGCTCAAAGAAACTGAAGATAGAGAAGGGGAGATAAGAAATAATAATAAACAAGAATGAATACAGCTAACAAATATAATAAACTTGTGTGTTTATTTGTACCTTTTCTCTCTTCGTTTTTAATTATTCTTCAGTTCGTTTTTGTTTATTATTCTTTCTTCAGTTCATTCGAGCCTCAAAGTGTGCGTCACCCAACATTTTACCGGGAGCCGCATGCGCTTTGGCCACCTCTGCTCTAAACCATGCCATGTTTTGCCTGAATAACCGTAATCCTTAGTTAAGAAACTGCATTAAAATGTAATTTAAGCAAATACTTTTCAATTCTCTAGATAGAGAATGTAGGATGATTGATTGTTTTTCTTCTCTCTTCAGTCTGTTAAAGGACGTGTAAAAGCTGGTAAAGTGGATTGTCAAGCTTACCCACAAACATGCCAGGCAGCTGGAATAAAGGCTTATCCTACTGTCAAAATGTACCCCCACCTTGGGGAAAAGAAGGTAAGCATCGATATCAATTAATATAATTCGTGTTTCAAGCCAAACTTGATTTGAACCATTACGAAAAATCTAAGCAGTTGCTGCAATAAGTCATCAAAGACACAATACCACTGGTATTATTCAGCACAAAAACATGGATTGGCAACCCATTACATACACCCACCCACTCTCTCTGCCCACTTTCCAAAACATCATGATATACAATACAGTGGTAGCTGTTCACATGGTACTTACTGTGTATTTTCTGTCCTTTTTTTTTTGTAGACAAGTGCAGAGGGAGAATACATAAACAGTCGAGAAGCTACAGTGATAGCTAACCTTCTGAATATGCGGTTAAAACAGATATCCGCTCCATTACAGGACCAATCCAAACTCAAGGTAAGCCTTCTTATTATATATATTTTTTCCAGTACCATGCTTTTAAATCCTACCTAATTCATGGTGACAAGAGTATTGAAAGCAAAAAACTGAAGAAAAGCATTAGTCGTTTGTCAGTAGCTGTTTTTATTGCCTGGTGGCAGTTAATTTAATGTAAATTAGATGCCAGCACGGGTATAAAATGTGGGACCGGGTACCTATTGTGAAAAGTAATAGGTACCTGGGTATCCATTTGGATAATCAATACAAAATCAAATAAATAAAAAACCTTGCGTTCAATTAATCACAAATATTGATATTTGTTTATGTATAGCACACAGAATAAATTCTGTAACATTGAATTATAATAAAGTCATCCGAGATTGAATAGTTAATTGCAAATTCCATGCTTTGGGATTAATAGAACAATACCTGCATTGTTGAACGTTTTTTTTTCTGTTTTGTTTTGTTTTCTGTAGGTTGTCAAATTTTATAATAGCCGGGTCGTAAAAATTGTAAAGGTGTGACGTTTTAAATGCCTTATTGTTCCCCTTTTATTTCAATACAAAAGATGTGTTTACAATGTATTTTTCATTCACTTTTTTAAAAATTAATTATATGTTTTTTATGTTTTTGTAGGATGAGCTCTAACAGATTGGGACAACCCCCCCAGAATTCCTTCAAACGTTTGAGAGGTGCACCACCCAAAATGTAAAAACGAAAAGATTTCAGGACAAAGCAGATCTTGGATTAAAAAAATAAAATAAAAAGTTGTCTTGACATGATGTGGGATAGTTTTTACTTTCTACTTTAGAAAGGTGTTTTTCATTTATTAATGTTATGTTACTGGCTGACCAAAGGTTAGTTTATTGAAATGAATTTTGTAAACATCAGGAAAACAATAATCTGATTGAAGCATGTAATTAATTTTTAAACTGCACCAAAGGATTGAAATAGTGAGATTATTAAATGTTTTTGACCGTTGATAGAGTAATTCTACTAATATACACACCTACAATGGCCTCTTTAGGTAATTTGAGCAACTGTATTTCAAAATAAGCAAAACCTGATGGCAGCAAAGCATTGAACATTGTTCGGCAATCAAAAAATGATCTTGTTTCATTTATTAGGCTGAGAAATTAAAGTAATGCAGACAAATCATCATTTAGGCCTTTAAAATAAGCTTAATACTATTCTATAAAACTCCTACAGTCTTTTTTCATGTAGGATTTTTTTTTTTTGGTAAAGAGTTTTTTGGGATTGTAATTATGTTTTAGAATTATTTAGATTTATGAAATATACGGCAAACATTATAGGTAAATTACAAAATGTAAGCACACTAAGTGCAGAGTAATAATTGGAAGAGGGCATCTAACCACTTATTTTCTAAAGCAAAATAATTGTGGAGTTTACGGACACAATCGCTGTAATGATGTCTCCTGATCTCCTCTTCTTGTTAACCTATGGAAATTGGCTGCCACAAACTGAAAACAAAAGATGACTGCACTGTAAACAGTATTCGCTGCTGTCTGTTTGTTTGTTTTTACTTTAAAGAGATACATTAATGCTTCTCTATACCTTTTACAGAAACTGGTTTTAAAGTACACTCCGATTATATTTTTATGTTTGTTATATTGCCTTTTCATTGTGTAATATCAATTATTCATTCTGCCAAGTTTTATAGCTGTAATAAATCCTCAAGATTTTTTTTTAATAAAACAAAAACAAAAAAACTGATTTTCTTTTGTAAAGTGTGTTGATGAAACCAATTTAATCTAAATATATAGGCAATTTGCATTCATGAAAATGATAGAAAACATACTAAATAATAATAATTATGCATTTGAACTTGTGTGCGTTTAAGCTAGTAAGACTAGCACAAATGCTTAACTTCTATCTGTAGACAAAGACGGCAATGTTTTTTTTTTTTACAGTTTCCGCAACTGACCACTAGATGGCAGCAAAGTAAAGCAATACATGCCTAAACCAATGCTGTTCTGAAATGTAGTTTTAAACAGGCAGACTTCTGAGAAATAGTAAATTAATGAAAAGATTATATGTACTGCCTAATCATAAGTCAAGTAAATTAGGGCACCCTTTTTACTTTTATTTGAAATCAACTATTAGAGAATACATCTAATATGTGTGTATATGTTAAATCATGTCTCGGTGCTCTTGAGCTCAGAAAGATTTTCACACATTGTTTATTGTTGGTTTTTTTTTTTTAACCTGGTTTTTAAACCCACTGATATTTTACCCATAAATGTCATAGTTTTTTTGTTGATTTTAACTTCAAAGAATATTTAGGTGCCTTTACACTTTTTAGCAATTCCACCTGAGTGAAGCTCTGTAGCGCACAAACTTGCTGAATTAAAGGTATGATAGTAAAGAACAGGTGACATAATTTCACAGGTGTTTAAAGACTGTCATGTTTCTCATAAAAACAAAACAGAAATATATATATATATATATATATATATATATATATATATATATATATATATATATATATATATATATATATATATCCATAGGTATTTATAAACATTTAAGTGCACCAATAAATGCTTTGCAATCTTAGGTTTTTGTCAAGTTAGTCTTTTTGTCAATGCTTTGAAGACAGCAGTCTCCAGAAATTAATAGTCAGTAATGTGGCTGTGATAAGCCAAACTAGTACTGTATATTCTCAGTTTTTGTCACGGGATTTTTTTTTTTATGATTACAGTTGTGTAATATCACCATTTGCTTTATACTATATCTGAATAGCTCCCTTCACTCTTTCTACACCCACCTTCATAATAAAGGTGCTGTACTTTAAACTACCAAAGTTTCCAATTTTGTCACCAAGACTCCCAAGAGATGAGAGAATGTATTTTCCAAGCTCGTTTTTCAAATACATTTTCCAGGCTAAATTGTATTTATTAATTTATTTCACTATTGGAATAGAAATGTACTTTTTTTTTTTTTAACAGGCTCTGCAGTTCTAATCAATTAAATGTGTTGTAAACAAAATAAATCATATATTTCTTAATCATGCCCAGTTCTTTTGGTATCCATTTTTACTTAGGCAATTGATTTCAATTAGTCTTCATTCCGAAAATATTTTGCTACCTTTGGTAGTCAGGAGGTGGCATATGAGACATTGCTGAATAATTATTTTGGACTCCAACCAACATGCAATGCGCTGCTTAGTGACAAAGTATGACAAAGCTATGCAGAGGTGTTTGATTGTATGAACAAGCAGGCAAAGTGATTTTAGAAAGGCATTTTTCCCCCAGTGTTAGGGTTGTCAAGTTTATTTCTAAGAAATAATTCAATTCTGGAAAATGTCAAACTGGAAATGTACTTATTATTATTATTATTATTATTATTATTATTATTATTATTATTATTATATTATTATTATTATTATTTTATGAAACCATGTAGTAATATTTATAATTCATGTGCTACAAATAATTATAGCTTTAAGCAAAGCTGTGGTATGTACCCACAGTGGGCTCGTAAATAAACTTGGATCACTTTATTGGTTAGATTGCAGAGCTGAGGACATATCCCAATACATATTTGAAGGGACCAGCCAAACAATTTGTCTTGTCAGTAATTTTTATTATCAGGAATCTAAGCCAAATGCATACTCTTAAGTTTTTATTGAAGTTGCAGTAACACTGAAATGTATTATAAATGTAAAAGTACTGTGTCTTTTGAAAACTATGGCTGTAACTTTTAAAAAGTATTTACTGTACTGCAAAAGAGCTGCACTTGAAATCTGCATGTCCCACATCAGGGTATTGAGCAAATTGAAAATGCTGATGACTTGCATCCAGTTTGCTGTTCATAGGCCTGTATTATTGTCTCCTCTTTTTTCAGAATGGTTGACAAAGTGTTTGTGGGAATGTTGAAATCTGCAGCAATCACATTTTCTTGTACGGTGATGTATTATCCAACACCTTCACTTTTGTCTGCAAGGATAATCCATGATTTTTGCACTGCTTCATTGAAATGGCATTGATGTGTGAGCACTATGGCAATTCAAAATGCATCATAGGATCAGAAGTCCCACAGTAGCACTGAAATACAGTACAGGGATTTTAGTATAGATGTAAGTTAATACATTCCCAGTATCCTTTACACAAAGCTATTTGAACTCAGACAGTTTGTTTTATTCAAATTGTTCTGCGCTCAGGGGCCAAAATTATTCACACAAACAGGAAATATGTGTAGGTGAATTCGTATTATAAGGCACAATTTACAATAAGCGACTATTACATTTGTACCATGTAGAACATTCATAGAATCAGGAAAATAATTTAATCTGAGTTTGTTTTAATGAGAATTGGCTGTACAGTGCTTCATTTCGTCCTTGTCATAAAATAAAATACAGGGAGTACCTTCAAGAATCTCAGTGATACCTGGAGTAGAGTACATTTACAAGGCACATAAAATAAAATTCTGTTCAAATTTAATCTCTAACAATCCGATTCATGGCAATTGAGTAATGACAGAGAACTGGTAATCAGTCAAGTAATCTCATTCCTTGTATCTAATTTGGGGACCTGCAAAAACCATTTCAAGTTCATTAATCATATTACTGAAGTCTGACAAACTAGAAGCCTTAAAAACAAGCATAGTGACCAGGAGGGATTGACTGGACTAGACAGATCAATGGCACATTGAATTAGAAACAGCAAGGGCAGTAGACAATATACAAAGTAATCCCCTTCTGTTTTGGGTTCATTCATATTTAGCCATACTCATTATGTCTTTTTATTACACTGTTACACAGTCAGTGAGTTTAAAGGAGTGATAATAATAAAAATGGCTGAAAACAGATCATTGCTGCATCAATATATCATCTTTGTCCTCGCCATCGCCATGAGAACTGATAGCAACAGCGAGGGTCTCACCTTGAGCCCAATGGGCAGGACGCTGCAAGATTCTGGGTCACATATAATACTGCAATCATTTAATCAAATTCAAGTCAGTTCTGTCTTTTTTTTTTTTTTTTTTTAAAAGGATGAATGGGTCCTTTCAGACTTAAGGGACCACTGGGCTTTGCTTTATAAAGATTTCATATTCATTACAAAGCATAAATAAATAAACAGGCCAAAGGCTGGGTTTTTTTTCTTCTTTTTTTTCTCAAATTCTGAAGTGTATCCTGTTTGCTCCCGAATGCACCCCAAAGACTGGAAAGAGACATGGTAGAATAAATTGTTAGAAACAACAATAACCACCATCATTGTAGATGCAGTATAGTTATTGTAGTTTGTGACACTTTAAAGTTAGGCCAATAAAAGCAATCAAATGCTTGACTAATGCTCGATTAATCATGCTTAAACACAACAGCTAAGGTTATAAACATTGTCACGCAATTTTTAAGCTGTTATGGAAAATCTCTTTGCAGTCCAATAAAATGAGTTTGTAACGAGGGTCCCAGTAGCTCACTGTGAGTGCGTCATGAAAGTGTGGTTCGAATCATGTTTTCGCTGGATTTCCAATCTTGGGTTTGGACCAACAGGGAGTGCTGCATTGGCCTTTGCTCTTCTGTGAAGTTAAGGTAGAAAATTGAATGGGCTAATATTCGATCAACCAAAAACTACTGCATGAAATGGAAAACCATGTCAGATTCACTTTACATGAGGATTATATTAGTCGTGCTTGGAACTCTTTTTATTCCCAACAATGTAAAATATATATGAATTGTTTGATTGATTCCCTAGAACTCCTCTATATGCATATCATACATTTTCAGTGCTGTTGCACACTCATTTATTGTCTAAATAACCTAATCAAATTATAGCACAAAGATTGACGATATTGTACATGAAAAGGCTGACAGAAATCATGACTGCATAACAATAGTGTTAAATAATTTAGGGCTGCTTGTGAACATAGTCAATAAAATAAATTACAACATACCATCACCACACGATAAAGTCATTTAGATTTCACAGTGTGAAGGCACCCTCACTGGGAAGAACTCAGTTTAGAAAAGCAAAACACAGCAAAAAATAAGACAGGTTAGAGAAATAATGCTCTTTATTACAGTGTACCATATCTGTAAGAAAGCTCTTTAGTGAAGCACTTTAAAAAATAAAAAACCTTGATACATTTTTCATTTTTTCAGGAAGCCATTTAGCATCTTCAGTGAATGAAGAGCTTTTTTCTCTTAAACCCAACCACAAATCATCGGTTCTAAAACTATGATCCAAACATAACATTTGAAATTGCTGCGGTTTGTAACTAATTAATCAGTATGTTTCATCATAATGTAAACATTTCCCTAAATGTTGTGATTCCTTATATGTTTTTGTAGCTCGCAATATCTAAAACACTCTGCATTTGATACGGCTTCAACACATTGGTATGATTATTAGGTTTTTAAACTTAGCAGTGGAATACAAGTAATTTAATGCAGATGTTAATATTAAGTGTTATACCAAGTTTGACGTACAGTACTTAAGATTTCAACACACTAAGTAAGCATGATTTTACACATTTTTAAATCGCTGATGTAAAAAAAAAATCAATATTTTCTTTATTGCTTAAAATTTCCTATTATTTTCATTCTATTAAGATTTTGTTTATGTTGATTAAGATTGTATATATAAATGCATCTGAACTCATCCTAAACTAAACTACATTTAGGTCTATCTATTTACTCTCCCTAATTCTTTTAATGGTTCCAACATATAAAACACTTTTACAACAGTGATTTATGTATTGTAAAATATTCTTAAATAGAAATATATACAATCTAATGGGGTTTAATACATATTGTTAAGTGTTAATCTATTGATAATTATACAGATTTAACTTTAAGAGCCCGCCTGTTCTTCTTAATTATTTTACCCTTAATCAAATAGCTCTATAAACAATTCTTAAAAGTTATGTTGTCTTAAATTTAAATGTCTTTTATAGAGATCATGTTTTTATTTTTATATTAACCTTAAGATAGTACATCAACACCAAGTTTTCACCATGTAGAGATAAGTTACAATGCAATGAATTCTGAATGTTAAGACCGGTGATGGCAAATGAAGTTTCATTTATAACAACCATTACTTTTGGAAAAAGTAGTTTGATTTTGTTTCAAGAAAGATGAAGATAGACAGTACTTGTTAATTATAACACAAGATTAATATTTAAACTATGTGCTGTATCTCAACTTGTTCTAAGGAAATCAGTAGATATGATTGAGTGACTCCAAGTTTATTATAAGGCTTAACAAAATCCAGTAATATTCATATTGTTCGAAACAATTGTAATGCTTGTTATACTGAATCTGATTAAAGGGGCAACTATCTTGGAATAATTTTATTAACTCTAATTATCATAAGTTCTGTATCATTTTTTTTTTTTTTGTTAGATTTGTTTTCCAAACATAAGAGGTCCTAAACTGAAAATGATGCTCTGTTAGGGTCCTAACACCTACTGCACAAGAAGTAAAGGTATGTCTTAGTGAAAATAAAGTCTGCAAAACTTTTGCTTCTGAGAATGTTGTTATACTAATAAGAAGTTTTGTTTTATTCTCAATATAAGACATTAGGATAACCAAAGTCCCCTGTTGCCAGAAATTCAGTAAATTCAATTCAGTGAATCTTCAGTGCCCTTGGGGTTGTACCTTTATAGCATGTGGTTAATCAGTCTGAATGCTGCACTCGTGAGGAATGTTGTACCATTCCTACCTTAGTCACCGGCCACCGCCAGCTCCTGTGGGGGGGGGGGGGGGGGGGGGGGGGGGGGGGGGGGGGGGGGGGGGGGGGGGTATCAGGCGGGAAGGGTCCCAGCTGATCCCACAGGTGTTGGATGGATGACGAGTCAAGGGAATGTCAAGGCCATGGCAGGACACCAAAATCTTCCTCTTCTAATGTGTAGGACTACGCATACGCCCATAAGCAGGAGCTCAAGAACAGAGTTATCTGCTGTTTTGCCTTCTAAACAGTAATTACTTGGTTAGAAAACACAAAACTTCCATCCACCAATCACAAAGCTCCATTCCAGGACACCACCACTTGATAGGTGACAGCCAAAATCTTTGATAAAATGTCTAGCTTTAAAAAAACTAAACTGAAAAGGAAAATACATCTGTAAGAGATTTGAAATGTTTAAAGAATAAACAATAAACAATAAAGCTACTGCTTACCATTTTCTAATCGCTATAAAACTCAGCGAATTAGACTCTAATGTGCTCTGCCAGGGTTCTATTGCCTAGATAGAATGTAGTATATTATAAGAGTGTGTGAGGTAGTCTAAACCATTTAAAATGTATTGGGGTTACTGTTAAATAGCACCTTGGGCATACTCTAAAGTTCTGACTGCGAAAGTCTTTGAGTCTGGTAGTTTATTTCTGCCCCAAGGTTGAAAACCCAAACCTGGGAAGCTGGCAGTGGTTTTCAGTTGGCTGCGCACAGAGTAGTGCTGGCATCAGTGTGTCATGGTGACTTCTAACCTGAATACTGTTTTATTGGGAAAGTACCAGTACTGGACTCTGATAAATAATCATTATTAAATAACTGACGTCAGGGAAAAAAAAAAAAAAAAAGGATTTGAAACATTAATTTTATAACAATATTACACTGCTCTGAAACAATCATTTTTTCTGCCTTATGGTGCTTTTTTTTTTTTTTTTGCTGTTTACCTGTAAGTAGAGTCAGATTTGTCAGTGATCCAAAAGCATTATTTTATTTATTTATTTATTTATATTAACTAGAAAAGAGATTTGAATCTTGGTTCAAGCATCATTATCTTCCAATGTCTTAAAAAGAAAATTCATGATTTGTCTGTTTTTATACAGAATATATTAATTTTAAACATATTAATATGCTCAACTAGGAACATACAGTATGTATGTTTTAATGACAGTAAACCTTGATATTTTGTGGAATAAGATGTAAACTTTTTTTTTCGTTCTGTATACACTCAGACTGTGAATGTTACCTCACTATTGCAAAAGTACAATACATGCCCCGGTGGACTGATTGACAAGCATCCAAAGTTCAAGCTGTTTAGCCAATTGCCTCTTCACATGGTGAACCTAGGAGGGGGTGTTTCCAGGCTACTGAACCCTGGTCTCTGTCTGGCCTGCTTTGCCATCTGACCACAAGGAGTTGCTCTGGCAAACCAACCCAAGACTCTTTTCCCTCCCTAGTATGTGGAAGCACAACACCAGTCCAGTTCTCCATATACAGGCGATTATGAAAGACGTCCAACGTAACAGTGACATTTGGCTGCAATTATCGTTTTTCCCACCAGGTGTACATTCATCAAGATACAAAAGGGGGCGCTGTGGATTTTCTTTAAACACAAAGACACAGATTTTCTTGAGAATTGCTTA
This sequence comes from Polyodon spathula, assembly GCF_017654505.1. Taxonomy (NCBI): domain Eukaryota; kingdom Metazoa; phylum Chordata; class Actinopteri; order Acipenseriformes; family Polyodontidae; genus Polyodon; species Polyodon spathula. The sequence goes on from NC_054544.1 coordinate 14,596,221, forward strand.
GTATCAAAAGTTTATTAATCTTATACTAACTTACAATGAATTATGAGCACTAAAGTAAACATTAATCATGGATAAATGTAGGTCACTATCATGATTCTGCACAAATGGAATTCTCCCGATCCCCTGACTCACTTGGCACTCCATGTGGCAGTGGGAACTTTTAAGCCATAGATTTAGAGTAAGTAGTGGGGTTCCGAAAAAATATAGTGTCCATGATCTGGGACAGAACACAAAATCCAGAAGACTTGCTTTAGAATGATTTAGAGGACAGATCTCAAACCCCAAGCGCACTAGAGCGGCCATTTTGAAAATAGCTTTGAAACAGACTTTAAAGTTATAAGTGTAAAAAGTTGTCAGGATCTTTAACAATGAATAGATAAATTCCGGGTATGTTATTTAAACAGTTGAAATGTCTTCATTAAATATTGTAAATGCTTCCTTCAACGATACCACTTGAAATCCCCTTAGTCTGACAGTTGACACCATTGCAAACCTAGGTAGACTGGGTTGTCTTTGCATGGCAACAGTCAAGTCTGCTTACCCAATCACGAAACTCAAACACTAAACCAGCTTTAGTTTTTGGTAAATCATCATGCTGTTTAATATTCGCTTCATTCTTATACCTTTAGTGAAACAGGCATTCTTATATCTTGGGTAACACAGGCATTCAGACTAGACATTATTAGAAGGCAAAAAGGCAACCAGACAATTAACATCAGGTCAAGTGTTTTTTCTTTAATTAGACCACACTTTGTAAACTGAACAATAGCACAGTTGTTCTTGAAGAGATTTGCAGCATTTCTGTATGGCTTTTGTCAGTTTGTGACATGCAGCTTATCTTGGACTTAAGCTACTATATAATTATACAGGACTTTCCTGAATTGCTTTTCATACGTACAGGCAAGGCTCAGCAGGTAACCCTTAGTAAGATGTCTGCAATTAGCAGTGTTAGGTTAAAGTGCACAGTGCTTTGTCTTTTCATTGACATCAATTAGTATGCATAAACTGGAGGTCTGAAGAAAACTCTTGCCAAGGGTTAGTGGTTTTTACTTTGACATTATGTGAACAACGTTAGCCTGTCGATTACAGGAGCCTGGATTTCTGTATTTTTGCCAGTGCAAGTTCCCCCAGCTTTGCTTGATTTACTTAATTTACTTGTTGGCACTCTTCGTTCACAATAGTTTTCCTATAATTATGCTGCAATTCTTCATTGTGTTTCAAGAGCAGTGCCATTCACAGCAGCAAGAAAACCCTTCCGGGCATGCAAATACATTTTTTGTTGCTTAAATGTCAGCGCATTCAAATGGACAATTTTGACCACTTCACATGCTATTTATTGAACAGACACATGACTTACCGTAAATTTCTACTTGCTGTTCAGCTCATTAAATAAAAGAATCCTAGTGGGATGAAAACTGGTAATGTGTTTTCAATCCACTCGTTCTAAACTGTGTTCTTCAATAGCAGGTTTTTCCTATGTTTCCATATATTTGAGTTCAAGGATCATTTAAAGCATCTTACCAAACATGTGTAAATTGTTTGCATGGTATAGCCATATGTCCTTTGTAATTAACTTTTTTTTTTTTATAACACTACAAACTGATAGTCTGTTATTATCATAAATAACCATCTCATATACAATATGGCATATATCAGGGTCAGAATACAACATCACAACTATACCTGAAAAGACATTTGCGATATACTGTATTTTTTATATGACTTTTTTTTCCATATGGCAAGACAAATTAACCTTTTGTATAATATTCCTCTTGTGTGTGAGTGTGCTGCTTTTTTTTTTTTTTTTTTTGCTTTGAGATCTGTGTGTGTGTGTATGTGTATATATGGTGAAATCATTTTATTTTTATCTGTCAGTATTTCCATATTTTTGTATCACTTAGTTTTGAATTGTTTGGAAAGATATGTCTTTTGGTGTCTTTTGGCAAAGGAGTCAGGTTTCTTAACTATCAGCACAGTATTCTTCTCATGTTCTCTAAATTGACGAGTGCTCATTCCGTTTAAGAGTCACATTATGTTCATGTTGGCAAGTAGAGATTAGTTGTCACGGCCTGTGGTGTATTGGCATGAATTACATCATCTTATATGGTTTGGAGCACATGCAAAACCATTTATAATTCATTTTCTAAAGACGTAGGGGATTAAGTGGTTTAGATTTACTAAATATTCTTGTTGCTTTATTGCTGTGGTTTAGGAAAAAAAGAAATATCTACAAAGACAAATTATACGTTCACATTGAATATCAGCATTTACATAACATTGCTTCTGTGTCATTGGTTTAACAGTGCAAGCATACAATTAGGTGATTGTGAATTAATTCCTATATGTATTTCGTTTACATTGTCTTGAAAATGGTAGTTGTCATGCACTTTCAGTTGCCATGGTAAATTATTGAAGTATCAGTATTATCTTAACATGTCAGATAACCACGTTAGCTGAAATAATTGTTCAGCATGGAGAATCCACAATGAATGAATGAATGATTTATTGACTGCAATGAACTGTGATGTGCTCTCAGGGCCCAATGACTGAGGCCTCGTCCATGGGTGCTCGAGGGCTACCTGCGCATGGCCAGCTGGAAAAACATGTTACATCCATCCCAGTGCCATTGATAGGAAGAGGCAATGGGCCACCTCCTCCCAAAAGACACGGCCTCACCTTTTGTTGTCTTATAGCCTGGAATTAAAATGCATTAAAATAGTTTTTTTTTTTTTTAATTTATCTACACATCCTACCCCACAACTTCCAAGTGAAAAAAATATTCTAGAAAATTGTAGAAAATTAAACATAAAAACTGAAATATCTTGGTTGGATAAGTGCCCCCCCCCCCCCCCCCCCCCCCCCCCCCCCCCCCCCCCCTTGTAATAGCAATCCTAAATTAGCTCAGGTGTAACAAATTGCCTTCAAAATCACACACCAAGTTAAACGGTCTCCGCCGGTGTTAAATTGTAGTGATTCACATGACTTCAGGATAAATTCAGCAGTTCCTGTAGGTTCCCTGGGTAGTGCATTTCAAAGCAAAGACTCAAACATGAGCACCAAGGAGCTTTAAAAAGAACTCTGGGACAAAGTTGTTGAACTTTTTCAGGGGATGGGTATAAAAAAATAGCAAAAGCTAGCACGGTCAAGATGATTATTAAGATGCGGAAGGTGTATGGCACCACTAAAACCATGCCTTGATCAGGCTGTCCCTCCAAATTGGATTGAGCAAGGAGGAGACTGATCAGAGAGGCTATTAAGAGGCCAATGGCAACGTTTCAAGAACTACAGACTTTTATGGCCAAGACTGGTCAAAGTGTGCATGTGACAACAATATCCCAAGCACTCCACAAATACGGCCTTGATATTACTCAGGAAAACCCACCTTGAATCCCGTTTGAAGTATGCAAAAAACACTTTCTGTAGAGATTCTGTAGCCATGTGGCAAAAAGTTTTATGGTCTGACGAAACTAAAATGAAAATTTTTGGTCTAAATGCAAAGCATTATGTTTGGCGCAAACCCAGCACAGTACATCACCCAAAGAACACCATCCCTACTGTGAAGCATGGTGGTGGTAGCATCATGTGATGGGGATGTTTCTCATCGGCAGGGACTGGGGCACTTGTCAGGACAGAAGAAAAAATTAATGGAGCAAAGTACAGCAAAGTCTTTGAGGAAAACCTGCTGCCCTCTGCAAGAAAGCGGAAACTGAGCAGAAGTTCACCTTTCAGCATGACAAAGACCCAAAGCACACAGCCAAAGCTACACTGGAGTGGCTAAGGAACAAAAAGGTAAATGTCCTTGAGTGGCCCAGTCAGAACCTCGACCTGGCGTTACTTGAAGATTGCTGTCCATCAACGCTCCCCAAGGAACTTGGCAGAGCTTGCACAGTTTTGTAAAGAAGAATGGTCAAATATTGTCAAATCTAGGTATGCAAAGTTGGTAGAGACCTGTCCCAACAGACTCACAGCTGTAATTGCTCCCAAAGGTGCTTCCACCAAGTATTAACTCGGGGGTGGAGACTTACCCAATTATGATCTTAACAGTACGGAGTATGGTGTGTAGATAAGTGGAAAAAAATCCTCATTTAAATTTATGAAACTCTGAGGCACTGACACAACAAAATGTGAAAAAAGTTCAAGGGGGTGTAGACTTTCTGTAGGCACTGTATTTGAAATTTTCGATGTAGGGGGAAACCTCAGGGAATCCGTGGCTGAGGGTAGCGCTTCTTCCAGACTCTAAGTGGTCAGCCAGCGTGTGACTGACAGGCCAAAACAAAATAAGCGACATGGGAGAATAACACACAGGGTCTTTATGCGCTTGCTGATGACTTGTTGGTTAGGGGCGGATTCTCTTACAAATAAGCAACCATGTTTACAATTCTTAAAAATAGACCAACAGAGTGCAAGAAACAAATGTATATCTTTATTGTTAAGAATGAAAAAAAACAAATTAACAAAAATACCGGTCAATGGATCTATGAACCTATATTGACACATTAGCTCAATATAGTGGTGACACAATGTTAATTTCTTTAATAAAAGTAAAATAAATCAAAGAAAACATTGGTCAGGCTTTTTATTTATGTATTTATTTCATGTTGGACTGTTTAAAGTTGGAACACTGGTATGACTGGCATTACACACTTGCATGATTCTTTGAAGGGAGCAGATTCCTGATGTGAAAAGTTTGGATGCAGTCCATTCAGTAAATTGAAATTGGTTACAATCTTGAAGTAATTGAAATTCCTGCTGACAGAGGAAATTTTACAAACACTTTCTGTAATGATCATGACTACCACTCTCCCACCCCCCCACCCCCCACCCCCCTCTTTTTTTTAAAGCAATTGACATTATTTACTGCAAGCAAATTGCTTATTGGAAAAACCTATTACAGAGTGTAACAAAATATTTACTTAACAGATTTGTTGTGAGCAAATGATTATCACTCTTAAAGCTTCTGTATTTGCTCTCATATCCTGATAAGATAAAGGCCACACTTTGTCCTTTCACCACTTGTCACTTCTACCTGAGTCATTTGTACAGAATAGATCCGCTGAGATAAAATGTGTTATTTCCAGAGTTGAGGAACTGAAGACTTTTAAAATTAAATTAGCCATTGAAGGAGAAGCCAGACCAGGGTTTTTGGCATTTGACCAGCACCTCGGCTTTGTTTATATTATTTGAAGGATGTCACCTAGGGTATTAACCTAAATTGGTCTGCTATCCATATACAAACCAGTTCCATATTGCATTTAAGATTCAAAGTTACAGCCTCAAATGAACCACAGAAGCACATGTTTCTAGCATTTTAAGAAATATTTCTCTAGTTCCTTGTCTTTTTGTTCATTTTGCAATTTTGAAATTTTTTTTAGGTAAATTTCCAATGGAGAAAAAAACATATGAAATATACCAAAACAACAAATCCAGTCAAAGGAAGGTTAAATTCTAAGGAAAAATGTTGATTTAATACTGAGACTAGAAATTTTAACAGCTATACTTTTGTTTAACAAATGGGATTTAGGGTTGGACCACAAACAATTGAAATGAAGCAGATAAACTTAAATAAACAGACAAACAACCCAAAAAGATTTTGGCTAAAAGACTATAAATAATACAATGAATTATTTTTCTGAAATTACTGTTGAGACATTTAACATTAATGAGATATTTAACTTTAAAACACACTTAACTTGTATATATCTTTTAGAACTGGAATATTAGGTGCTGTCTTAATGTTAACAAGGAATTGAAAGAGACATATCAATGTATTTAATAATTAGGATATATATAGCGTGCACGGGGGAAGGCAGTAGCAGGGCTGGTAGGTGACGTAATCACACACACAGACATAAGCCTGATATACGCTCCTTGTAAAGGAGCCAGCTCTATTGTACAGCGGTATCGGTGCTATGCTTAGTATGAGAGGTCCTGGCTTCACACCCGCCCACCGTCTGTGTGTGTGGATTGCCTAACCCTGTGTGATGCAACTGCCTGTGTTAACCAAGATCGCTACATCTGTGTCAGAAGTGAACTCAGGTACCCCAGCACGCATTCGTTGGACTGTAGCCTGGTGAGCAAGTCCAGGGCGGACTTGAGGCTGGCAGGGGAGAGTGTAATGTTCATGGGGCAAGGCAGCAGCAGGGCTGTTAGGTGATGTAATCACACCCAAAGACATAAGCGCGATATACTCTACTTGCAAAGGAGCCAGCTCTTTTGTTCAGCGGTATCAGCGCTATGCTTTAGTGCCCGCCCTGAGTGAGGTCACTGTCAAGATATTACAACAAAGTGAAATGATGACTTTTAGCAGAAAATGTATGTTTTTCTATTGCCTCATGTCAAGTGATAGTTCCACTGCTTCGTGACCTACCCCTGCAAATGCCTCAAGCAGCAATCAACACAAACATTGTATGCTGGCTAATTAGTACAGTCACATTTTAAAAGTAAATTGCTGTACCTGGTCATTTCTTGGACAGAGAAGTTGTGCTGGTTCTCCCCACTGGACTAGGCCATGAACACAGGTAAGTGAAACCAAGGTCCTGTCTCCTCCACTTGAAGGACATTTTATTTTTTTTATTTAAATAAAACAATGCATACTTTTTCAAAGTCATTTGGGGAGAACAAATATATAATATTGATTACACATTTAATAATTTAATGTATTTTATTTTATTGTGGCAAATTGACAATTTAAGGTTCTACCGTTTTTGAGTTAGAAAAACTCAATTTACAAACGTGGATTTGTATATTACTTTGTATAAACAATTCTCCTTATGTGTAGTCTTTGAACACAATAGACAAAAAGCTGATTGTTGTCTTTAACAAGTGGTTACATTTAAAGACTGGCTCACGTCAGAAGGCCAATTCTAAAGACCGCTTTGCGTGCAGACCTTAATTAACATTTCTTGGAATATCTGTATATTTATGTAGACATAGTTAAGCACTAGATTGCCCAATGGTACTGGAAAACTGAATTCAAAGCATTAGGTGTGAGTGCCAAAAAAAAAAAAAAAAAAAAAAAAAAGGAAAAGGAAAAACTAAATTGAAGGACTGAATTGAACTGTAAAACTGTAATCAACAAAGGCTTAGTCCAGTAACACAAGCCAATTTGAATAGAAACAATAACCTGCCCTAGAACATAGAAAACATTGACACTGGTTGTCTTAGAAATTATTTAAAACATGTAAGGTTTATTTTATTTAGGTGTCATCTGGAAACATGATAAACCAACAAATGATTTTGAAATTTTAAGCTTTAAGCCGCAAAAACAACAATGTGCATGTCATTCAGAATGCATCAACATATGATGAATTATGAAAACCGCAGTGAAGTTAATTCAACCTTTATAGCAGTAGAAAAGCATTTATGTTTTTTTTGGCTTCCACATTTCCCTCAAGAATAATGGAAACCTGACATTGCCTGAAAATATGTTAAAAGTTTCTGCTGTTTTTTAATTTTTTTTTTTTTTTTTTTTATGAGATCCTTATAAACCAAAACGTAAGCTTATGGATGTAACTCTGGTTCCCTAAAAGAGAAGACGACCACCAACAATACTTTTGGGATATACCTGCCACAGGTCAGGTATTCACTGAGCATTTTATGTCTGATAGTGACATCCTCGGTCCCATCTCCCGAGGGAACAAACAGTCACTCCACGGAGCTCACTTCCTCTTTTGCATTGAATCAGCGAAGGTGTCCGATGCAACCTCGCAGGTTGATCATTGTCTTCTCTTTCATGTAATCAGGGTTACATCCGTAACCTAAGGTTCCCTTTCAATTATCAGATGACCACCGACAATACTTTTGGGAAAAGTATACCAAAGCCGTCGCGAGGGAGCATGAGCAGAGACAGCAGACGAGGGACGTCTCAAGACTGCAAAACCTATGGTTAGCGGTGTGAGTTTGCAACCTCAAGGATCCTTGTGAAGGCATAGAAGGAACTACCACATTAAGGGTCGCATTCACTAAACAGCGGTAACGTGTTTTGCACGCAGTAAGCCCCATTTACTGCTTGCTTTGCACACCTTCTGTATTCACTAACCAGTGGCAGGCAACCTAGTACATGGAAAAAAGGGTGTGGAAAAAGTACAGCGTTCAAGTTATTTAAATATAACGAATAATGTTAACATGTTGAAATGTATGCAAATCATGTCACAAAATACCGCGAGGGAGATATTTGATATACAAACAAATTCACTTAAAGGCGTTAACTTTACAAAGCTTGCCAGGCTCCGGCCCAGGGCTTGCCCTTGGAAACCGAAGATCTGGAGCAGCTTGCATGAAACCAGGTGCAGCTCTGAAGCCACAAGTGGACCTTACTTCTTCCAAGAAGTCAGGGAACACTGGGAAAGGCTGGGTGCAGGGAACAGGAGCCTGTGTCTTAAAGACCAATCAGTGCGGTTCGTGCACTGCTATCCAAGGTACCTGTAGAAACTTGGAGGCCCACTCCATAAGCGCTGTGATCGAGCTTAGGAGAGGGGAAAGCTTAGCGTCCGAGGTTACCGTCCCAAAGGTCAGCTCCTGGACCTGTCCCTCCTCTTCCTGATGGAAGGAGCCACCTTCCCAGGAGGCCGCGATTGAGATTGTGTCCTGGTCCTCCTCAGCTATAATGATATCTGGCTCTGAAACATCCTGGGTGACCACAGCTGATGGTGGGGTTAGCTCAGGGGCAGGTGTTATCGGTGGAGCACTGGGATATCAAGGCGCCGAAGCAGTGAGGGCACCAAAGCTCTGAGGCTCCAAGGCACAGAAGCACCGAGGGTGACTAAACACTGGAGCAATCAGGTACCAGGGGTGCAGAATCATCGAGGACACTGAGTGCAGGTAGACTCTGAGGCACCAAGGCGGTGAAGCACCGAGGGAGTGAGAGCACCAAGTGCATTGAGGTTCTGAGGCTCCGAAAGGCGGCAAAGCACAGAGGAACGTCTGTAATTGAAGCACCGACGCACTGAAGTATGGGGGGCACCAAGTGCAGAGAGGCTTCAAGGCCCCATGGGTGCCGAAGCCCCAAGGGACCACGAGCAGCAAGGGCGCTTAAACTCTGGAGCGCCAAGCCACTGAAGGCACTGTGTGCACCGAGGCTCTGAGGAGCCGAGGTCACAGAAGCACCAAAGGGAGGTGAACAACGAGGGCATCTGATTCTGGAGCGCCGAGGCACCGAGGATGATGAAGCACTGAGGGCACTGTGTGCACTGAGGCTCTTCGGCCCTGAGGGCGGCGAAGCACCAAGGACACTGTGTGCACCAAGGCTCTGAGGCCCAGAGGGTGCCAAAGCACCGAGGGGCAGCAAGCACCAAGAACATCTGGGGAGCCGAAGCACCGATGGCACTGAGGATGCCGAACACCAAGGGAGCAAGCACCAAGGGTACTGGTAACAGACGCCTAGCCTAAACCGTGTGTAGTCAACACAACCGTAGTGTGTAGCATACCCTGGGGTGGATACACAGGCCCGATTGGCTGTGGTAGGCAATAAGAAGAGCAGTATAACCAGGGTGCAGTTACACAAACGGTGCAGCGCGTAGCATACACCGATGTGGAGCACACGCTCAAAAGCTGTGGTAGGCACAGGCTGAACGGCTAGTTTATGCATCAAGAAAAAGACAGTACTCTTTGTTTAGTTTTTTTTGAGGCCCAGTGCACCGAGGTGGGCGGGCTGAGACAGCTGGTGGAGTCTACTGAACAGCGAAGCAAGGTAGAGCCAGGTCCCGGTGGAGGAAGCACACACTGTCTAATTTGTATTTATTTATTTTAAACTGCAAGAGGAGTAAAAGAATAAAAAGCCAACACACACAACAGCCAAGCTGTGGGTTAGAACAGTCACCACACCAGGCGGGTGGGCTGTGGAAAAAAAAAATATATATATATTTTTTTTTCCTTTGGGGCCAAGTGCATCGCGCGAGCTGGCGGGCAGGCCGAGACAACCATCGGAGTCGACTCAACAGTGGGACGCGGTGGAGGAAATCATGCATCTAAAAAACACACACAACAGCAGATGCTCTGCGGGGTTAGAAAGCAGTCTGCAATGCAGTGCAATGTGCAGACTGATGAAAGAAAGAAAGATTTAATGAAGTGCAGTTGTGCAGCATTTATGGTTCACAGAAGCAGAGTTTCTGATTCCAGGGAAGTGGCAAGCCAACGTCCAGCAATATAACATATTGCAGGGGAACTGCAGAAAACTTGAGTGAGAGCTCTTTCATAAAGACTCAATCACAGCAACTGGACAGGTTAGTACCTTACCTTACCGCAGTGAGAAGCAAAAGAGGAAGCGAGCTCCATGGAGTGATTGTTTGTTCCCTTGGGAGGTGGGACCAAGAACGTTAGTCCCCAAAGGGGCCTATTGACAGCTCTGACATAAAATGCTCAGTAAATACCTGACCTATGGCAGGCATATCCCAAAAGTATTGTTGGTGGTCGTCTTCAAATTGAAAGGGAACCCTATATTTTGTGTACCTTATATTCATCTTGGACCGATTAAATCATTATTTCACCAGAAAATAATATAATATTAGTAATATTTATTGAAGGTTAAACAACCCAGATCCTCAATAAAGTGCCATGGAATTGTTCACAAATTAAAAAGATTTTGGTAAATCTGCACATCTGACTGACTCAAACAGCGGAGCACTCGCTAACAGCAACTGGGACGTTGGTTGAGTTCACAGACAGAGAAACAGTACTAGGGGGTTATTCAACTGAACTGAATGGTGCCAGATCAAAAAAAAAAAAAAACATTTAAAGAAAGGGGCTTTGAATTTTTTTTTTCATGTGCCTCTGCCTGCTGTCATTTGGGACAGTATTGAAAACAAGATAGGGACTGGGTTAGAGTCCATCTATAAACAGTGGGTCTTTCTATCCGGACAATATAACACATGAAATATATAACATTGACCACATATTTCACTATAGCCAGGCTGTCTTTAAACTGAGATTCTTGAGGTAGCACACCCTGAGCAGAGCAAGCATTATTTCCAGTGGGGTACATTTATTAGTAGACTACTGTGGTATTTCCTTTTAGGGTTCTAAATCACAGCATCCGACAGCATTTATATTTTCATACATGGCTAGGAAATATTTAACTTGGTTAAAAGATATCAAAGTTTATATGTCTCTTAAAACACATGTTTCAGATCCCCTAGCACTTTCTTTGTTGCCTCATTATTATGAAAACCAGCCCCCGTGCAACAGGAAATGAGAGGAAGGGGGAACCTCAAAGGACAACTATATTGTCAGCAGTTTTTCTGAGTGTAAAATATTGAGGTCAGTTATACTTATTGGCAGTTTCTCACTGTTGATTACTGAGGACAGTTATATTGCTGGCCATTTGCCATCCAGTGCAGAATTCTGAGGGATAAACAGAAAAGGTGATGATAACTTTAAAATATTTCATTAATTTGCTGCACAATATCCTGAGTTATACTTTATTGTGGTGTATTTTGTCAACTATTATGATCTGTGAGTCAGTGCAACTTGAACAGAACAGAAACCATTTCTCAGTGTTCTTTACTTAGAACTGTATTTTTGCCATGCTGGGTCAGTGACACACTAGACTATCATTACACTGGTACAGTACATGTTTTTCTTGTTAAGATATTGCTTTTAAAATATGCCAGCAAATACTATGCATTGAGATCAATCTTGGTACAGGAGTCAGTTGTACCAAAATAAGAAAAGCATTGTGTGAAGTAGGCAATATTTTATCAGAAGCAAAATAAATTAACTTAAAAAAATGTAGAAGCTCTTTTTATGAATGATTTAAAAATTGGCATTTCTGAATGTCTGCAATATGTGGTCAGTTTTAGGTTTTTAGCTGGAAGTACAATATAGGGTAATGCATATTTGTAAATGTATTTTGTATTTTATGAAATCAAATAAATATGCTGATGTTGACGGTACTCAATTTTGCGGAATAACAGTTCTTCAGTTTCTCAGTTATCATCATCAAGAATCAAGCAGTAGATATAATAAAATAGGTTTGTCATTATATTTGCTAAAATAATTAACAAGAATAGCACACTGTTCCACCTGCTTGCTAGATTTTGTAATTGCACATCTTCTGACACTTGACAGCTGTCGACATACTATATCAATTGTATAACATATTTTATCTGCCTAACAGGTAATGTCAATAAACACTATAGATTTCTATAGTGAATACTGTAGTTTGTTATATGAAAGTGCAGTGTTTTGGAATGGTAGTGTTTACTTACGGTACGTGGATTTGTGCAGGAAGGCTCAGTTTTGAAAATAGAAGTATGCATTTCAAATGGAGTAACAGAAAATGTGATTATTAAAAAATATCCAGTTAACAGTGATCTAGGTGTGTTACAAAATAAATAACAAAACTAAAAAAAAGGGAAAACAAACTGTTACTGTTACAAATCTAACAAAAGTATATTTAGATCCCTGAAATTAACACACATTACGAAAATGTTTTTTTTTTTTTTTTTTTTTTTTTTTTTTAATTTAGGAAAATGTGTGCAAACACAGCACTGTTTAATGGATCTGGGCTTTTCTCTAAAGTCTTACAAGTTTCTCTTTACTCAGTATTGAGTACAGTCACAGTTTTTGGCAGTTTGTAAGAGTTTTGAAAACTGAGGGCTTTTTCATTTCTCTGCCAATTTCTGTGGGTGATTCTGAGGCCTATTAAAATCTTGGCAGGTTTTTCCATTGCAGAATTTATAAATTTGTTGAGAGCAGCTTGTTTTTTTTTTTTAATTCTACCACTGTCAGTTTATGACAGTTATTCTTTGCACGGTCAGTAGTTATTCTAGTAGCATTAAAGGAAACCCAATTTATTCCGTCAGATTTAGAATGATGCATTTACTAAAGTAACCATTGCCTTTAATATATTTATTGACTCAGAAATAAACTTCTTGTACATCAAAACAGATTTTATATACAGCATATCAACAAAAGAAAGGTTGCAGGTTTGTAATAAAAACACAAGCTCACCTGCCAGTAGAAAAATAAAACATTTGAACAGTGCAGTATACTCACATATTACTTTGTACTCTAGTTCTCACTCAGCCATCGCTAGAATGGATTATATTTAATTACTGCCAGTGGCTGTACTTTAATATTTCAAGTGAAATCAAACCTTGTGAAGTCTTTGACATTTCATTCAATGCAATATGAAATGTTACACCAAGTTGCCTAAAGCTTGTGGAAGTACTTATAGAAGTCATTAAATATGATATGTTTTATGCTGCTAACATGACTATACAGTAAATCATCAGCTATTTTACATAATGGTTCACCAGATGCTGATCATGCACAAGAAAAAAAATAAATAAAAATGAAACTTAGAAACTCACACACAAAAAAATGATTAACATCTTCACTGGCGTGTTTGATGGTTCCCACATGGTACATAATTTAACCAAGTCAATCTGCGCATTTGAGGGCTGCCCTTTCCAGAGCCAAACTGATTAAGGAACCATTTTATATCATGTGCCTGGGCATTATGATATATTACACTGCAGCGGTCAAGATGGCTGCACAGAGCTACAATAAACAGATCCCACAGCAGCAGACCGAATTTATGTCACAATAAATTATACATTTGTGTTAATTTTCCTATAAACTCTACACACTTGATGATTGAGTTTCACCTTTTGCACATAAATTTTCCTCTGAATTGTTTAGAATCCTATCTCTGTCTGTGAATTATAGGAATTGATCCATATTGTTCAATATGGGAATATGGTTTGGGTTTGTAAACAGCTTGAACTTTGGAAATAAACAGAAAACTAATGAATGTATTGCTACAGTTTGCTACAGTATACTGTGTGGTACTGTATGCTGAAAAACAGACCGTAACATAGTGATATTATACTATACCATATGCCAATGCATGTCTGATTGTAAAAAATACCCTTCTGTACTGATTTAGATGTAACACTTTCAGGAATTGGAGTGTTTAGCCTCTGACCAATGTAAAGATTGCTGTACAGGATATGGGGGAATTTTCTGTCAATATTCTTTACCCAAAAATGCTTCAGAAACCATAGTGAACTTACATATTCATGACTTGCATTTCCCATTTTCTATTAAATTATAATGTTTATTTAATAAATATTATATTTATTTATTTTGAGAATTTGAGTGCGTCAAAAAAATTTAGAAGAACTTAGCAGATAGTGTATTCATTAAATACAGTCCTCCTTTTCAGAATTTGACTAAAAAAAGACATTGCTGGTAGTTTTGTTTTTCTTTCCTTTGACAGTATATTGTTTTAGTCATGTTTTAATAAATTTAGACTCAGAAACTTTTAGTCTGATTTGCACTGCTGTCTCAACATACAATTTGAATTGCATTACCGGTTAAGAGTTATACTTTTACATGCTCCTGCTAAGATCAACAGGCCTGTAAACAGTGGTTTAAAAGGCTGTCGTCATCGTCATCTCTCACATACACACCTTGTTAATCACTGATAGCTCAATTTGTCAAGGTCAAGTTTAGCAGCAGTGATGTATTTCAATACATGCCAACAAAAAGAAATGAAGTCGTATATCAGTTTAATATGCTTTCTGCATTTAATGTAAGACCATAAAGAAATGGTAGGATTGGAGGCAGCTTTCAAATTAGAACATGCTGCCTATACAGGTTTCTACTTTAATAGAGAACTGCTCAAGAATGTACATTTTCTGCAATGAAATAGAGTTACATTTGTGTTTACTGTCTTCAATTTGGACACCCAAAAAAACTGTAATGAAGATAATGTCAACTATCTTGTGCTTAACCTGTAAAAACATCAATCATCTTTTTTTAAATTATTATTATTATTTGGGGGAGGGGTCTTTAAAACGACCCCTAGGTAAACTGAAACCCCAGCCTCTGACCTACATAGACATTACATCATTGAAACACTGTAACACAATTTCAAATGTTAGGGGTAACAACTTACATGGGACGCAGATTTTTAAAAATGTTTGATTTTAAACTTAACCTTACACATCACTTCAGTCATTTTTGTGAACAGTAAGCTTAGTTTTCCAGCTTTAAGCACCACTCTATCTGTTAGCTTACCAACTTTGGTGACTTGCTAAATGTCACTGGCTGAAAAACTAAATGCAGTAGGTTTTTGCTTAAAATAAGTAAAAAAAATAGAACCTTAACATATATGGTTTCCATTGCTTTATCAGGTATGTCAGCTTAACTACAGTTCTATTCTGTGGCATTTCAAGAAGCAGAAAGGGGAGCCACATTGCCTTGAGGGACAGATGTCAGCCACATTTGTATATGATAACCTTGAAAAGATGTCTTTGATCTGCTGAAGGTTATTCTTGCAGAGTTTCTTTGCTTAGACAATACATTAAAAAAAAAAAAAAAACCTGATGAGAAGTTAGTAAAAAGTTGTGTTCATACTGAGCGACATGTATATGTGTGTATGCGTCAGTGTTTGACTTATGTAATGTTTCCTGTCTCAGATTGAACTAAGCTATTCTATTAAATTGAGCTTTTGAGACGCATTTCAGGAAATCACAGATTTACAGTAGCTTAGCTGAATTTGCTACTGATTTACTAATTAGTGGTATACCAGATGTAAACTGTGAATACAATAGCACGAATGCAATGACAAACTGCCATTTTCGAGCTTGGTGTCTTTAGGTACTATAGTATATGTAGTGTTTTTACTAAGTATTGTAAACTTGCATTTCATGGATCCGAATGCATTGTAAGTTGTACAGTGTTATTTGGGACTGAAGAGGTTTTATTTTAAAAACACTACAATAGTCTGTTAAATAATAATCTGAGTTATATGGTTGACAGGTTTTGGGAAGAGTTCATTGAAGCAGCTGGGTTTTACATGTATACAGTACTAATTCCATGCGGGACCAGAAATAAATTACAAATGATATGAGTAAACAAACTGTCTTCCAAACTCAAAACAGAGGTGTGGTCTCCTCATAACTGGCTAAGTACTTCTCTCACATACTCACAACACTGTATGTTATTCTTGCTTACTGTCATTCAATGCAGGCTATACAGATAGAAAATGTGAACATGTCTATTGATTACTTCCAAGCTTATGAGCCCCAATACTGTAGGATTGCCCTGGAATAATAATATATTCCCACATCCAGGCCAGGCATCTGGCACTACTTGACCTTTTATTCACTCTTAAAGCTAAAGAGAGTAGCAGTCTAAATTGGGTTATGGGTTCACTGACTGCTCCAACCAACTGATATGTATCCAGTGCAATGGCAGCATATTGACTTTGGCTTTTATCCAGTTTTATTTATGTTCCTTGTGGTTTAAGTGCCAATTATTAAAATGCACTCCAGGGAACGTTGATTCTAGGATATAGTTCAACAAATTAAGATTAAATATGACCAAAATGTACCATATTAAGAACATTATTCAAAAAGAACAAACAATATTTCAGGTGAAAAGCCACTGTTGTTTCTGGATTAATTACCCAATGTACTTTGAGATATGTATGTGCTTTTATTAAAGGTAATCCAAGCCAGATTTATGTTGAGGTGTAATAAAATCAAATACCAGATAATGAGTACACTAAACAAAAGTTTGCAAACCGAAGGCTTTTATTTTATAGCCCATTGCCTGATTAGCATTACTTGCTTGACAACATTTAAATATGCACTTGGTACAACATTTTTGATACTGTTTGCTGCAAAAAAAAAAAACAAAGAAACAAAACATTATTGTATACACAAGCAGCACTACGAAGCCAAACCCAGAAAATAATGAATATATTTTCTAATGACATGTTGCAATTGTTCTTCATGCATAATGATGCTACAACATTAGAACCATTATAACTGCAATGTGTAAACTTATATGTTCGATACCCTTGTCATGCTATGTTAAGTGTACTGCTGGTAACAAATGTATAGACATTTTACTACATGAACTGTTAACTGCAACTTCTTTCTAACCCCTGTGAAATTAAAAGGTTAGATCTCTATGTATGTCATTTTCATTTTATTAAGCATGTTTTGCAATCTATGAAAAGGTTTTCTAGTCAAAATAAAATATAGTCAATAACATTCAATATATATTTCAAATAACAAAGTGCAGGATTTTTCTAGAAATCAAGGCTGTTAAGTTTACAAACCAAATTGAACAAGGGATCAAAAACCGAAAACATCATGAAAGGCGGTTATTTTTGCAACTGATTATTAACACAGAAATTGGAAATACATTTGAATTATTCATGAACATCGTTATGCGTTATATGCTTTAATTAACTCCAAGGTGTTTAATACAAGCATGTTGAACAGAAAAAGAAGGCAGCGTTAACTGGATAACAACAGGTCTGTACAATTGACTACAATAATAAAGGAATCAAAGGTAACATAATAATAAAGAATGGTGGTTTTTATCCTCAAAGTCATTATACCCAGTCTTCTATCATCAAACCTTGTCAAAAAACTGTCCTTTTGTTTCACAGTGTTTGCTTACAAGTGTGTTACTCTGCTTACTAAATCTCTTAAGCTAAAATTCCACTTAGTTAACTATTGCACTGTAAGGCTGAATGAGCACAGACACTGCTGAGCTATTGTGTACCTGGTTAATTCTCCTCTAGCCACAGTTCCAATTCTGTTCATATTTGCCCATTCAATAAATATCCAACATTGTTCTTCATGGTATCATTGTAAGGAGACGTCAGATATTTGTTTAATGATAAATTTCACTTACTTTCCTGCAAAGCCAGTTTCCATGGTTTGTAGACAGTGCAGTAAAATAATCTATTTTTCGTGCAAAAGAATAAAAAAAACAAAAAAAAACCGAACAACTAAAATCAACTAAACTTCATAGTCAACATTAGAACATAAACGCTCAATAGTGCAATTTCTTCTTTGCTGTTTCAAGAATGCCATTCTCAATGTTTCGTCCATTTGATTCTGCATAAATTGTTGCATTTAGTGACGACTTTGTTTTGTGTTGGTTTTGCCAGAGGCTGATTCACTCTTTCCCCTTCCCGGGTTGCGAAGCTTCTGATCCCAGCGCTGGAAAAATTAAAAAGTGACTTTTTTTATGATATAGTTCAATAAACATTAAATTCTTAATACAACTAGGGCAACACATTCATATGTGCTTTTACATATTTGTAAATTACTGGTTATATCTTTAACAGGAAATGGTTTGGGGTTTCCTCCACTTTTTATTTTATTTTTAATAGTCAGAAAAAATGAAGATTAAGTTTTACAGTGGAGCTAAAGTTTAGTAAATGTGTCCCTTTCACTTTGAACTGTAAAAGAGAAAAACTATGGATTTAAAGAAGCGATGTAAAATGTTTAATATTTTCTGTATTATGTATTATGTACAGAATATTCATGTTTTTTTTTACCTTCACTTTTTTACCAAGGCGGTCCTTCCACTTCTCAGCAATAGAACCTTCAACCAAGAGTAACCTGAAAAAAATCAAGTAATCAATTAATTATTTAATCTTGAATGTGTAAACTCAGGTTCTTGATAAATAGAGATTTAAGCAAAATAAGCTGTAAGCAACTTGAGATTGCTTCTGGATTTGTACCTGGATTGTTCCTCACTCTCATAGCCCATGATGATGTACTCCTCATTGGCATTTAGTGGCGGGCACAAGCAGCCTGAGCTGGAGTAGAGTGTCACTATGTCTCGGGGAATATTCACAAGGGAGGACTTGAGGATCTCCTTCACCTCAACTACTGCACTCACATCATGGCATCTGCTTCTCACTTCCTTCACTTTTGCTCGAATGACTGTAAAAAAGAAACAGAAACTTATTAAGCAATTACACTGATAACACCAGGTCTATATGCCAACATAGTGAAACCTGCTAAAATGAGGCAACAGTGTACACTGATAAAATGATGGGTAAATATTAGGTTTCCACAAGCAATATCATTTGCCTGATTGAAGTCATGAAACACATAACTGACTAAATGAACTCTAACTCATATATAACCTAATATATATACAGTACACACACACACACACACACACACACGCACGCACACACACACACACACACACACGCACATATATATATATATATATATATATATATATATATATATATATATATATATATATATATATATATATATATATATATATATATATATATATATGGTAGTGCAAAGATGTCAACAATTACTTGTACCTGATAATAAATGGAATTAAATAAACAAAGCAGGAAAATACAATATCATAAAAATATTCCTCTGGCATATCTTTTATGACAGCTAATTTAATTATACAGAACACATAAAGGCAAAATGGGATGAAAAAAAAACTGCTTGTCAGATGGATCACTTGGATTCCTGGATCCCAAGCACACATCTCTAGTTTGATCATGATACAATCTCAACTCACCATAATTGTAATTGTTCCGTATGTACGTCTTTTGATTGGGTTTAATTGGTTTACACTTGCAGCGTTCTAAGAAATGAAATGGAAACAGGCCTTCAGAACAGATGACAGCAATCCCACAAAAGATTAAAAAAACCCAAATTGTGGATGTTTACTTAAATTGAGATGAACATCTGTTTAATTAAAATAACTGACTTAAATATATTAACAAGTCAAGGGATAATCTTAGTGTTGGGTACACACTAAAACAAAAAACAGCCCTAGTAACATTAAAACTGTGACATAAAATGTCTAAATAACTCAAAAAAGCAAAACAATAATCTAAATGAAATGGAATGCCAATTGAAATGTATAAAAGCAATAGCAGAGGACTTGTTATTATATACATGACACAGAATTGTCACTGTAGATTAAAATGAACTTGTGTTACAAATAACATTATGTTCACACAGCATTTACAACCACGATAAATTAACACCAGTTTTTCTCTAAAATGAAAATAAAAAGGTGATGTTTAAAATCTTTAAACAGAATACAGCTCTAAGTGTTTTGTAGCTAGTTCTGTAGCAGTTTGTGTTTTATTTTACAAAAAAGAAATGGTGCAAACTTAATGCAATGGTAAATTGTTCTTGACTATGGCCGAAAATGTGTTATTCTTAGTGATTGAAAAGAAAATGTGTGTTACCTTAACACTTTCGTCGAGATTTCATTATCGATTTATTTTGCTGGTACATTTATTTGTGTTGGCACACTATCTTGATAACAATTTGCAAAGCTCATTAAATGAAAAAAAAAATAATGTTCACTACAACACTATATATATATAACAACTATAATAAATATATATATAATATATAGAAAAATATATATATATATTTATAATTTGTGTGCGTATATTTTATATACAATAGCATAACCCTAAACACTTTAAAGCTCTGTTTGTTGTGTAAAGGGGATAAAAAAGAAAAAGAATTACCCGTGTTAGTGCCTCTGCAGTTACCATTGTGAGAGTCCATTGGGAAATCTGGCATTGATTCTTAATTGATTTAAAACAGCATAAGGTTAATACAGTACTTTCACAAGTGATTGGCTAACCACTAACAAACACTGACTGCCATCATGACTACCTTATACCGTCCAAAATTATATCAATATCACTTTTGTTCAATTGTTTCTGTAATTATAAGTTGTAGTGGTAAACTAATAGCTGGTATTTTCATATTGTTGAATGTGCACATCACTGACTATAATAATATATATATATATATATATATATATATATATATATATATATATATATATATATATATATATATATATTAATATTAGTATATATAATATATCGTAACATTGTAAAGTTTCGGTTTTATTTTATTAGAATACCACAGTTGCTGACTATCTTGAGACCTGTCTTAATAAACCTTTTTAAATGGTTATTGTACCTGGAGTCTAAACCATTTTTCATTTGCTTAAATCGGTGCAGATATTGGGAAAATATTGTTATAATTAAATACACACACCTTATAACAACTGAATTACTGCATTCAACATTATATTTGCACACAATATCATGTCAGATCAGACATCTGTCTGGTTACTTTTAAATAAAGTCCACTTTTTGAATTGTCAAGGAGGTCGATAGCGACAATATACTGGCACTAATATTATTCACTAAAACAGTGCCTCTCTCTTAACTTACCTGGTGCCTCTGCCGTGACTATTGCCTCCGGTGAGATGCATACCCCTCGATCATAAACGGGTAGATCCTCGCAGGCGAGACTCTCCGGCCATGTGTGATTGTATCGCTTCATGACAGGTTCGCAGCCACTTTTGGCCCTTTCGCAGACCGACTTGCACGGTTTAATTGGATCATGCTGGAAATCTATGGTGCAGATCGGTGCATACATAGCGCATAGAAAGAAAAGCAGATCCGGGCTGCATTTTATCCCCAGCAAGCCCTCGAACTGCTCAATTGCGAGGATAGCATTAGCCTGGGTGCTATGGTGTAGATGGTTCGGCATTTTTGTCATGTTCCAAGGCATCGACCTGCACATCGGGATTCTGATCGATTCACATGCAGCTCCGTGAGCGCTGGGCATTCCGACCAGACACATAACGGCAAGTAAGGAGAAAATCAGTTCATTGGAATGCATTGTTTTTAAATGTTCCCACAACCTGGTACTGTACAAAAAAGAAATTAAAAAAATAAAAATAAATAAAAAATACAAGTGATACTAATCATCAGATCGATTTAATAGGTTAATAATACTGGTTGATTAGTATATACCTGTTAAATAATTCCGAAGCGCGAATCTAAAAACTATATTTTGCTAAGATCAATGTTAAATATGAGAGAGAGAGAGAGAGAGAGAGAGAGAGAGAGAGAGAGAGAGAGAGAGAGAGAGAGAGAGAGAGAGAGAGAGATTGATTCTCTTTAAAACTATAAAATATTTTGTATCATAATTTAAGTAAGACGAAATTATTAAGGTTTCGTTCAGGAACAAAAAAAACAAAACAAAAAACAATTCAAATCCTAAAATCAGTAAGTTTTAATTTAAGTCATTCAAAATTGGGTTTCCAGGTACGTATTAAGAAAGAACCATGCAAACGTCGACATCAGACACCTCGACACCTCAACCACGGTCGTCCTCGTCAGCAACAATTTACTGAAGAGAAAGAGTCTATATCCAGAAAAATCAACCGTTTAGTTGGAAGGAAGAGAGTTCCCTCTGGGGGGGGGGGGGCGGGGGGGCGGCCTAAAGGTCTCGCCATTACGACTATAGCTGAGTATCCTCGTGAGGTAAGGAGGGAAGGTTCACACAATCCGTTGTCTACAATGATTTTACAAAATGTTTACTAACGAAGAGGATTAAAAAAAAAAAAAAAAAAAAAAAAAAAAAAAAACTTATTTATTTATTTATTTTTTTTTTTTAATGTAAGTTTTATTTTAAATAAGTTCTGCTTTAAATACTTCAGTCACGCTACGACTATAATTAACATACCTCTTTCACGGCAATTTCGGTGCGTTTATATGAGTGTCATTTTTTTTTTTTTTTTTTTTTTTTTTAAATGAAACTGTACGTTCATTAGGTATATACCCCTCCCCCACGAGTGTACGAAAAAGAGCAATGTACTGACAAACAACATCCCCTTTTCTGATTCCCGTCGAAGTTAATGTAAAGAAATTCGAAAGCAGGTTCTTTCGAGATAATATTCTTGTAGGAGCTGCAGTAACTTTGATGATAATTGTAAGGTTTTAATTGAAACAACTTAAAATAATTTGTATAACTTGAAATTTGATTCGTGCAAAATTGATGCCGCATAGAAATAAAATAAAAAATAATATAAAAAAAAAAACAGCAATCCATAAACGTTAACTTTTAGTGTGCTTAACTATCTACCAAAACTAGATGTGTATTAGCGCTCTCTCGCTCTCGCTCTCTCTCACACAATACTTGATTAAAGGCGGTGTGCAGTGCAAGCATGTCCACCTTCTCCCATTACACATTCTACATTTTAAAGATCTGACAGATTTCTTCAAACTACAATACTATTCACTTTATTTCACACAATTGCATGTTTTTGGAGAGCAAATTCTCCTAATGTATCAAGTGGTGTTTGAGGAGCTACCATTATATTTCCCACCTGTGTGAGCAACTGATTGTGTTCTGGAAGATAACAACTGTTTTCGGAACCACATAGAGAACCAACTACGATCCAAATGAAACTTCCCACAGTTCTGCATTGACAAGAAGTGTCATTTCGGGAAAGAAAAAAAAAAAAAAAAAAAAACACTTTTGTTTCTAAATGGCTTTCAGATAAATGCAGTTCTGTGGTGGAATGCAAAGTATATACTGTAATAGGAGGTTGTTACCAAGGTTGTTACCTTCCAACTGTAGTTGGGTCCACATGCCAAGTATAGAAAAGAGCAGGTGGAACGAACAGCTTTAAGAGGTCATAGTCAGCTTTTTCTACATAACTGTACCATATAAAATAAATTATAGTATATATATAGTATAGAATAGTGTGACGGTGATGTTGTCTGGGCTGTGCAAAGAGGCTGAACTTTGTTGGAGACTCCGAAGGGTGAACCCTACTGGCCAGACACTGAGCACATTCAGAGTGGATAAAAAGCAGGGCTGATCTCTGTTCTCCGGGATCAGTAGCCCGCCCACCTCTGCTCTGGTTTGCTCAATGTAAAAGCGATTCTGGTTTTAGGCTTGTGAGATTGGAGGATACTCATACACACTCAGAACGTCTGTGCTGTGTGGGGACTTGCTGCGGTGAGGAGAGAAAACATAATTGGACATTCCAAATTGTGGGTGGGGGAGGATGAAATAAAAATAATAATTGGTCAATCTAAAATAAAAAATTTTTTTGAACACTTTTTTTGTCTTAAAATGTCCGGTGACTTTGTCCGCCGGGGGGGGGGGGGTGGGAGGCGGTAGTCCTCAAAATTCTTGAAAGTAAAAGCTCTGTCTTGATAGGAAAAAAGAGCGGAGGTACCAAAAAGTACTCTGCAAGTACTTTTATGCCCTCAGAGGTGGACCTTTGATAGATCTTATTCAGGTTTCGGGTCTTTAAGAGATAAATACCCATACAGTAATGGTTACATTTTGTACTTGAAAGGGAACCAAATAACATTAGGCCCCAGGTCAAAGTGAAGGGCTGAGCTAGATTACATTTTTGCCCAGTGTATTTGTGTATTTGTATGAGATACAACACCTTGACTTTGCAGCTAAAACCTTCAGGAACAAAGGATGATTCAAAATAATGCAGCAGCATACATTACGTTTTAACCACTGCAGCTTTTAATAATTGTGCTTTGGTCACTTTACCTGGATAAGGTATTAAGATTTGTTCTAGATCAAAGGACTTGCATGTTATCCATGCCATTTCCATTACAAATCATTTACTTCTACTTGCATAACCTTATTGTAACAAAATAATAAAACTGGAACTTCTAAAGGTTAGCAGCTGACCCAGGTTTTCACATTAGGGCTTTAGTTTTTTAAAACACTTTGTGTAGAAATCTGTGTCACATGCCATTTCCACTGCAAGAAACAGACATTTTTGTTTGCCACTCATATGTAAAAATAAGATCTGTTGACAGCAAAGAGGCTACTGTACTTCGTACAACACAGTAACATACAGCATTTACAACCAGGTAAGAGCACACTCTAGTTTAGCCCTTCTTTTTGTGTAATTATGCAGGATTTAGGTTTTGCTACAAATTAAGCAATAGAGTCCATCGATGCCTGCTCAACCGTGTGGTAGATGACTGCGATTAGAATCATGCGTCGCGAGCCGAAGGCGCTAACAGAAGTCAAGGTCATCTACTACACGGTAGAGCACGTATCGAGAGGGCTCTGTCGCTATTAAACAATGATTTATTTATTTTCTCTTAAAAAAAAACAACAACTTTAAAACCTATATTTACCTTGAACTCCTGATATTTTGCTGTGTAACCTTCCACTGAGGAAAATAGTCCCTAACACAATTAGAATATAAAAACGACATACATGTGGAGAAAACGTTATTAAAATTATTATGATTTGGCTAACATATTTTATTCATTAGGGTATTCATTAGTATAATTTATCTGGATATCAATTGTTGAATAATCCATGTAGTATTGGCGTGTAGTGTAGACGGGGCGTCATTCAAGCTGGCAGGCAGTGGATTGGCTGGTGCGGGAAGAACTGAAACAGCGTTGACAATTTGACTGACTGCTTTTGAGGGAGGGTGTTGTTTGGATTTAGCTGATGACATAATTGTGGACCAATCATGTCTTTCGTGTTCAGTAGTTGCGAATTGAGACTTCCTTACGGTGTCCTGTCACAGACATGATTTCGCTTGTCTCTAGACCAGCATCAGAAAGTATGTTTAAGTTAGTTTTAATGTTATCAGATTAGCTGTAGATTAGAATGCTAAGGGGAGAAGCTGGTATTTATGGGCAGATTGAATTAAAATTTAATTCCTCAGTTAAGCACTTCAATGTTCCAGCAGGCAATTATGCAAAACAGAAGCTCGCTAGATCTGGAAGCTGATTGGCTATTCGCACTCAATCGTTTTCCAGTTGCAGTTTAAAGTAATTATAGTCTCTAATAATGTATAATGACAAAATGATCAGAGTTTGGAACTGATGTGTAGTTACAATATTCTATTGATCAAAAATAGTAAGTCTCACATTTACTTTTTCCTCATGTAGAGAAGAGCTTTTAAAATAAAATTAAATAAAGCATTCTTCAAACCAATTTACAGCCCTTTTAAGACAAAGATCATAACATATTCGACTAGTTTCACAGACCCACTTTATCACCAATATTGAACTTCCTAATCTTACCTTAGGTATGTTAATTGGCATCTGTGAAACAAGTCGTTAAAGACTCATATCATCATAAAAGCTTTAGATTTATAAATCAAGATTCAATTTACCTAAATTCTACATCAAACACAAGACAAAATATCAAAATTCAACCACATTAAGTGACAGCATGTTAAACCTTGAATATGATAAGAAAAATGGTAAATGGAACAGATTTAAATAGTCAAGACTTTTGCAAGTGCGTTTAAAGTTGCTTAAAGGGATGACTAACACAGTGTAGCATATAAACCTAGCATTGCTGCCATTTCTATTCCAAACGCTACTAGTGTACATACATTGGCATTTCCAAGAATTGGAAGTCTTTACAATGTCAAGGCTCAGAATTTTTTTTATAAAAAGCAAAATTACGTTACATAAATATTTTTTCTGTTTCACTTGCTGAGCGATCGATCAGTCAGTGGGGGGGTGTTAGGTGTGTATAGCTCGCCTTTGAACCGTGAGCACCATCGCTGTCTTTATTATAAATGTTTTCCTGTTAAAAAAAAATACATTGGCCTACTGATGGTATGAATTTGCATCTTGTACACAATAACAGTCTGCATTTTTTTAAATTGGTCCTCATGCGCCTCAAGATCAGCATTCGCTTCCCTCAAACCCTGTAATCGTTCCTCTGTAAGTTCAACATCCATTATGGACAGCTATGTTGTGTAAGCTTCTGTGAAGTGTATTGCAGTGTTACGGCACAGACATCCAAACATCGGAATCACATTTTGAGGATTCCAAATGTTTGCTCAATTACAGTACAAGCACATTTAAAAGGTATGATGAAACCTTTGGCGGGCGTCGTGGGGGTTAAACAGCGGTGTCAGTAGCCACCGCTCCAGTGGATATCCGTTGTCCCTAATCAATCAGCCTCTCAGACTGGCATCACGCTGAAACAAGTCATGAGTGGAGCAACAATAGTTTGTATACACGTTTGCGATGTAGTTGTTGGCATCACATAGGATAGGACACTACTTGCACGTTGACAGAATAGGTCCCCTTACGATTTACGTGTAAGTGCCTATCCTGTGTTGGTGCGCGTACTTTAATGCTACAGGCAAACAGTGCGCTCTCTGCATGTCTCCTTCCAGTTCAACCCAAAGCAGTTGGCAGATGTCAGTGTTTGTCTGTAAAGACGAAATTGCTGCATACATTGTGTGTCAGACAGGCTCAGAAAAGACAGATGACACTTAAATATTTGGGGACGTCTCCTCCTCCACTGTCTGGCCAGGTATCAATTATTATTATTATTATTTATTTATAGCAGATGCCCTTATCCAGGGTGACTTACAATTGTTACAAAATCACAGTACAAAGTATGACATTAATCCAGTGCACACTCCGCATTTCTTTTATTTCTCTTTCTCATTTCTTTGACTTCTTCCCTGGTAGTTTTACTGGTATTTATAGTCAACCATGTACTTTGCTCACAGTTTAGTCTACTGAAACACAAAAGCTGTTGATGGATTGCTAAAACGCTACATTTGTATTTAAATGAGGTCACTTCCCAAGTTCAGCCCATGTCAAGCGCTAACGCTAACTTACCAAATGGGCACAAAAACATGTGTTGCTAAATCACACGGGGGGGAAAAGTGTTTGCCCACAGGTGCGCCCGATTCTGGTGCATTAACTGTTTTGCGATTGCCTTAGGGGTTTGCAAACGTTGCTAAGTAGAACCCTATGTCTCTCTTTCACTCACTCATAAGGCTGTTTGATGTAATTGTTTCAACAACATTCTCACTAGCTCCGACATCTTTTGGACTCATTCCTTTGATGATGCTCTTGGCTCCAGGTTTCACTGATGTTATGATACAAGACAGATCATCCAGACGATCTTATTGGTGTACTAGGTCTGTGCCACAGTTTTTTTTTTTTACAATTGACCTACTATTTCAATTATAGTTTTAGAAGACATGTCACAGCCAATTAAAGTGCATGACACTGAATACTGCACCAGGTAATGCTCTTTGTGAGTTTGGAAAGACACATTTGTAACCACGCAGCAGCTCATACATAGCCAGTTGTGGTATAATGTAATACAGCCTACATGTTTCTGATCAGCTTTTACAACTAAATAAATACATTAATCACTACGGAATAAAATAAAATCAGGAAGCTTCAAAGGATATAACCTAATGTTTATTTTATGTTATGGAAGATACACAGAAGTTTCAAAAATTGAAAACATATAAAAAAAAAGTAGTTAAGGGATAGCAATTTATCAACATTCGATAAATATGTAATAATGTTTATCATACCATACAGAAGGGTACAATGGTGATGTTAATGCCAACAAGGCTCCATGAAAGTTAAGTTAAAAAAATTATACTATGCTTTGTACAAACAACATGTTCTGTTGCTTAGAATATTCTGTAGTTAACTACAATTCTGCCCAACATTGAACAAAATGAGATTTTATATAGGTGTCATAATTTGGCAAATATTTCAAAAGAAAAAAAAAAAAAAAAAAAAAAAAAAACACGAATCCACAAAAAAATACACATTATAACCCACACAGATGAAAGCTAGAACCACCAACTAAAATAATCACTATTTATCATTTAAGCATAGCTATCAATAAACAAGCAACATACTTAAAATCCAATCAAGAAATGAGTTTAATTAAAAGTAGTGTTTTCTAACACAGGTCCTTTTCAAAAATGGTTGTAGTAGTCCACTAATCCTTATCAACCAAGTTTATAGATTACTATAATCATTATAGGAAACAACTGGTCATTAATACAACTTTATGAAAAAGTGGTCTGATTTCACAAAATCATTTAAGACTACAATGTAAAACAACCCCACAGTTATGCTATTACCAATGCAATGATTATTCTGGTCATTCCTTGGCTCAAGTTCAATGATGATATTTATGCTGAAGATGTGACACTTTGCTTGTAGACGGCATGGTATGCATTCCTCAGCAGGACGTAGGGGAAGCAAGACTCCAACAAGTCCATTGTAAGGAAAGGAGACTCTTGCACAATCTGTAAAAAAAAAAAAAATAGTAATTGCCAAGAACCTGTCAAAACCACTGACTGCGCACCAAGTGGACTGAGCACCATACAGCACCACAGTAAACATGCCTGTTTGACAGGAATGAAAAAGGTTAAGTTAACAAACAGTGCACTGCATGCTCTTTCAATGACGTAGTATTTGTATCACTACATAGCTAGTGCAAACATCAATAGATTAAAAGACAGGCTGTTAAATGTTTGCTGATGAGCTCATGATGCTTAACTGCAATGTAGTATTTGTACTTATTTGGCACAATAAACTAGCAATACCATTGAAATTAGTTTCAAGTTAATTTTCAATTTGAAAACAGAGAGAGAGAAAGAGAGAAAGAGAGAGGATGTCTAGGCAACTGAGTGAGGTCACTGTCAAGGTACTTCAACAAAGTGAAATTATGACTTTAGCGGAGAATGTCTTGGTATTGTCCTCATGTCAAGTGGTGTTTCCACTGCTTCGTGACTTACGGCAGCAGGGATGTTTGCGGAAAACCCTTTGTTGACTCTACTCTAGCCCTATCCCCTAGGTTATGAGTAAAGCTTCAAATTTAACCAAAGACTCACCATATCGAGCAGCAAATAAACCGATTCCCTGTTCCGTGTCGTTGTCTTATCCGTCTCCTGTCCGATTTTCAACAAGCTGGAAGATGCGAGCTTTTGAAGAAATAAATACAAAATCAAATCAGCACACAAAAATACTTTTATAAACATGTTATACACAGTAACTAATCTGCCAGTTTTAGTTACAAATCCAAACCCAGCAATTTCTGCAGAACGAATATATTACCTCTATGACTTGGCTTTACAGACATTGACTTAACTGTAATGTCACCTTAATGCTATTTTAGTCTGCGTTGTTTATACGTTGGGGACATTCCTACTGAAACTGTGCCCCGTGGAGATTACAAAAAGTGTAGTTGGTGATTTCCTGATAAAAGCAGCATTACTGGGCTTAACAAGGACTGTGCTAATGGGTTTTTACCAAGAAATATTAAGGGCTATAATAAAAGATTTCAACTAGCAACCATAAACCAGTGTTGCTGGCAAATGCTTCAATAGTTCCACTGAAAATAGGGCACAAATGTCTTAAACAGTGCAGAAAAACTTTAATCTGTTCCAGGAAAAAAAAAAAATAATAATTGAAGTTAATAAGATTTAGAAGAATCTGTAGCTTTTATGGAACATTAAATGATAATAAATTTGGGGGAAAATAATAATACATGTTTCAAGAGTACGCTGTGAAGTAGAAGTTGAAATATTTTCAAAATGGTTCAACCATGAAAAACACATCAATGCAATGTTTTATTGTGCAACTTTTGTCAAAATGGTGTATCAGGTCATCTTTACAAATTCCAGTACAACAATATGTTGATCATGAGTAAATGAATTATTTTTACAGAAACAATATCAGAACATTGAGTTTATATTACAATTTATCATAGCATAATTCACGATAACATCACCAGGATTAAAATTATAAATTAATGTGCAATGTTGTCTGTTTTTTAATGCTTGTTTAGCATTCACAGCACAGCGAATACATACTATATTGCAGTTTAGTGTTGGCAGTGCCAGAAAACCTGAAAAAGTAAAAAATGCTGTTCACAAACTATTGGGTTTGAAGGTACTGCAATTCATGATGCAAGTTACTTTCGGTTTTTAAAAAAAAAAAACAGGTTTGAACACTTGATTTTGAGAATGATACTTACAGCTAGAAACTCTTTGAGACGGTCTTCAATGCTGCCCTTATGGATGGTAAACAATGCAGCAGCTATCTGGTTTATTGCTTTTGCCAAGCAGTGAATGTTGTTGCAGTGCCCTAAATCAAACCAAAACTGGATTTGTAATTACATAATATGACTCCTCAAGGTGCAGGTTTTAAAAGAAATTCTTACTTGTCAACTACAATGCACCGTACATGGTATGAGAGTTGATTATATTGGAAAACTCTCACAATTAATTTCATTAACATACATATTTTTCAGCAGTTGCTACAACTGTCTAATTATACTTAACACTGATTTACCACAGTAACACATTTGATTTCTTTTAAAATATGTAAAGTAATTGGTTTGACCACACACAATTGATAATATCTTAATACAAGAATACATATCTTAATAAAAGATGCCTACTAGATATAAATCAATAACTAATTAATGTTTTGATATGCTCTCCAAAATACATCACACACAAAAATAGTAACAAATGTTATACTTGCTTTGTCTTCTACAATTCTTAATTTACCTTCAATGGCAGGGCTGTATTGTGACATCACATTGCTGGCCAGGGTTGGCATTGAAACTGCCACAAAAACCATCAAGAGACAGGCTATTTTGTATTCTTCTTCTGGACTGATATTCTCTGAAAATAATAAATACATTTTAAAACTCTAGATTTTTTTTATACTTATTTCTTTTTCTCCAGGTTTATTGGTAATGTACATGTAACACACAGTATACATTTTTAATAACAATGATCATTTTTACAAGGTAGCAGAGCCAAAACAAACTAAATACAACATTTCAAAGTAATTAACTGTAAATTATATTAACAGTACAACATTTGGAAACAATTCAGAGGCATGTTTGGGTCAGCTGAGGTTTAATAACAGGGAGTATTTTGATACCAAACATAAGGGATTTATGTTAAACTGCAGAGGCATATAACAAAAATCTTCAACAGACCAGAGACGGGCCTGAAATCCCACAGGCTGCAAAAAGCTCTGAGTATTAGCAGTGTTGTTATTGCATGTGCTTTACAGCCCAGCAATAGGAGACTCAACCTGAAGATACTTTTGTGGCTGCATTTGCTGCACAGCGACTCCAAAATTACCCTTCTATTGCGTAAAAAAGCAAAACTGTCAACTAAGTATATATATGAAAATCTATTTACAGCAAAGTAGCAAATTCCTCAACTGCAATACATGTCAAATATAATTTATATTGAGGTTTTAAAGTTTGTTACAATTATTTCTAATTCTAACGCATCCCTGAATTGAACTACAGCAGGTCTCCTTTCTCAAACAAACATTCTCCAAGCCCTAGCATGAAGCCTTGCCTTCTTTCAAGCTTCCCTTTCTGAGATATCTTGTTATAATGCACTGCTGAAAATTTGACATTCATAGTATGTTTCTATAAAATGTAGTTATGTGGTTTTGAAGAAACAGACTCTTCAGCCCAACTAGACAAGATCTTTCACATATGACAAAACTTCCTACCTTCTTATGTAGCCAAGCCTACTGTACACTTATAAACACAAGCCAGCCCAAAAAGATAGGCATGGATACAAAAGTCAGTTTTGAGGTATTGTTTTATCATTTATTTTGGAATGTTATATTTTAAAGCATCTTGAAAACAAGTCAGGGATTGAATCTTCTACTGCCAAGTGACTTACCAGACTTCTGGGAAGATAATGCCACAACTAAGGCTGGGTCAATCTCACAGGGCAAGCCAGCAGCTGACGAAAGCTCATAGACGTTCATTGCCACCTGATGACAAACCCACAAAAGATAAACACATTTTACAAAAAAGTGAATAATGATGGATTACCAGATGCAGACTTCATATAATAAATGTCTGTGACTCTGTAGGTTTAATAAGGTGAAGAGAGCAAACCGTTGGGGTTATAATTAGATGTTGCCAATTCTTAGATAACATACTGTTTATCAGTTCCACCTTATTAGAGAAATATGCTGGGTCTAAAGAGAGCTTTAAAAGCAGGTGTGCCACAGACTTTTAATAATCTGTACAAATTTACATGTTTGTGTCTACACTCGTTGGTAAATTAGCCACAATGACAAATGTGGAATATGTCCAGTGAGTAGAACTTATTTTCTTAGAAATGGTAACACAAAACACTGTCAGTTAAATATATAATTACCTTCATATCCGTTTCCCTTGGTATGTGGTCCTTAAAGTCCTGAATTGAGCTTACAAGGAAGGGAATGTGACAGGACAACACCTGAAGAAGCATACATAATGTGGAGAGAGTGCAGGACAGAATTTTAAATTATTCAAAATGACTTGCTTACATAGACTTTTCATAAGGTTTCCCTGAAGTCATATAGTGCAAATAAGGTTATTTTGAGTGCTTAATCACTCAGTGCTCCAGAGGGGCACATATGATGGCACTGAATATGGCCAAACAGATAGTGACAACTCAAAATAAAAATAAAATGATCTTACGTCTCGAAGTGCTTCCTGGGCTAGCGAGCGGAATGAGAGAATTACACCAATAATGGTCATCCTTTTCAGTACACTGTCAACTGCTAAAATATAAAGGAGAAAAGCAAAAATGTTTTTAGGCTTGAATTATATTAAAAATAATAATAATAATAAAAAAAAAAGGATTAGGGGACCAACTCACAAAGCACAGAAACGATGCATGACTATCAAACAAAAAAAAAGTTCTATACCAACAAATAGTAATCTTTCACAGAGCTATAGACTGAACAGTGTAGGTGTTAGATAAATTTACACCATCTTAATTTAAGACATTTTCTAATCTGGACCTAAACAACTACAAATGGGAACACAGTCTATATAATTTATAACACATGATTATATCACAGAACACTGCAGTTCAGCACAATTTAAGTGCAATAACAGTTTATTGGTACAGAGTAATGTATTGAGTTGAACTGGACATTTCATTGCCAATGTTTGAGATGTTGCCGAGTACCCACATGATAATTTCTTGAACAGTGCTGCCATCTGTTCTGGTTTGTCAAAGCTGGTCCTCATTTGTGTAAGCACTTCAACATTATCCACCACAAGTTTCTAAAGGGAAGCAATGTCAGACACAGGTTCAATAGGGTAATAAGAATCTTTTCAAGCTGGAAAACAGGAGAAAGAATTTATGAATTTCAGATGTCCTTGGTAGCCAATGTTCTTGAAGAACGGAGATCCATGTAATAGTTCCTGATAGGTTTCTTGGCTCAGTGTAAGTAGTTGAACAATTGTAAATTATTTACAAAATATCAAAATTAGTGCCAGAGAGGGAGTCAATTTTGGGTATTCAGAAATCTCTTCAAAATATGTCACTCTTTGTTTTAATATTAATTAGAAAAATTAATAAGTGTTAAAACACAAAAATGACTTCAAGAAAGATGAAAAGGACACAGACAATCAACTAACAAAACAGTAAGACACATTTACTTTAACAAGGTTAAAATAACTTGGTTGATCAGTGAACTTTACCTGTGAAACTTACATAGGCTCTGTGGGAAATACCTCATTAACAATGAAAAGTATAACTTTAATAGGGTTAGCTTGGTTTCCAAAATGTCATTATTTTTTTTACTGGCTCTGTCTTGTCTTTTCATTGCCAATACAAAGTTTCAGGTTTAGACTGAAAAACTAATACTCATTTACACTGCTATGTTGCCCAGTCTTGCTCTTCATAACTGATATTAACCAACAATACTTGCTGAAATGGAAGCATAACCTTACCTTGAGTTCAGCCACCTGGGAAGAAATGTGCCACATCAGGCTTTCACTGAGAAACTTCATACCATAGGGACCCAGCAGCTCAGAAAGAGCCCTCATCTCTGCAAAAGAGAAAAATACAGCTAATGTAACACCAAGGTCTCGTAATACAAGATTACTTAAAGCAAGTAACACAGTATGAAACACAATATATAAATACAAACATGAGCTGTATAACAAGAATGTGCAGACAAAACTTTTTTTTAAATTTTTTTTACATACATTATATTCTAATGCTCATTTGGTCTCACGAATTCAACATATTGAGCATAGAGCAAAAATGTGTGGTTTAGTTTCTAGAGATTATCTGCTCAAAATGTCACTAACAGGTGGTGTTATAATTATGTAACCTGCTGCATATATAATTCTCTTACCTGAAATGTCTGAATATTCCTCT
Source organism: Polyodon spathula (assembly GCF_017654505.1). Lineage (NCBI taxonomy): Eukaryota > Metazoa > Chordata > Actinopteri > Acipenseriformes > Polyodontidae > Polyodon > Polyodon spathula. Next base: position 14,630,808 of record NC_054544.1, read on the forward strand.
GCATTAAAAGTTAGCTCATTTTCTGTAGGAAGATTCACAAAGGCCTTCATTGCTGGGAAGTATGCAATGTGTCCATTGCTCACTTGTCTCAGTAAAGTTTCTAGATACCTGTATGTATATAATGCTTCAATGTTCAAAAAGATAGAAACCCACAAACCTAACACTGTTTGGACCTTGCATCCAGCCAATCACCCCTCTACAACATCCCTTTTCAATTACTTCACAATCAACCAATTACCCTATCAACAATTTATAAACATACTTAAAATATAAAAAAATGACAGAACATGCAAACAAATCAAATGTGACATTAAAAATCTCTTTGGGAATACATTTGTAAACCCACTTAATCTTAGAGGATGCACCAATTAGCTGTTTTGTTAATTGAAATCCTCTGCTGACGCTTTGGAATTTTATTAACAAGACAGGAGGTCTATCTAAGGCATCCTCCTCTCAACAGGGGTTTTACCTGTCTGTGTAACAAAGGCAGGCATCAGTGTACTACAATTAGTATTCATCAAAAGAAAACAAATAAATTCTGTTTGTGAAATGACGAACTAATTAAGCAGTGTAAACAAGTGCTTTGTCTGGGTTTGTGGGTTTTACTTTGGTTGATTGGTTTGTTTATTTAGGCTTATATTCTTATTTCCCACATCTTAATTAACAGTAGCATTTTATTATTGTAACATGCCACGATCCAACTGAAAATAGACCTCTTTACTCATTTTATGTCATCATAAATGTGACATCACAAATCACAAGGTTACAGTTAATATATTTTCATTGATTTAAAAATCTAAATTTACACTTGTTAGCTACAAGTCTATTTTCACATTTTGTGACGTGGACACACACCTCCTTTAAGTTGGAATTTGCCTTTACATTTAAATTAGTAAAACAACAGTAATTGTGCATGTCACAAAAAAAAAAGTTTAAACATTAAAAATAATTTAACGTAGCTAATGTTTCTAATAGAAATCGAATACATGACATGATTCTTTAGGCACTAACCAGTTGGTGTACAGGCTGGTTATTGTGGGCTCTCCATGACTATCCAAATGCTGGGTTTGCTGTAGGAGGACGTTGTTGAACACTCTTGTAATGTCAATTTGTACATAGTTTTCAATGGACTGTAGCACTGTCATGTAAGCCCTTACACTTGTCAACAGTTCAGAGGGCTTTGCAATCTCTTGTGTTGCCTGATTGTACATAGTCATCCCAACAATGGATCTGAAATGAATTTGTTTACATTATGATCTTTATTAATTAAATAAATAAATAAATAAATAAATAAATAATAAATACAAAAAGCTTATTTTATTTTACAAATCAACTATCGGGACATTTCGAACTATAAGTCCTCCATCGGTACTGTTTTTTGTATTCAGTCGATGAAGGACTTATAGTCCGAAACGTTCCGATAGTTGATTTGTAATCAATTATTCTACCTTTAAGTACCTAAAATATCCTTTTCTTTTTTCTTATTGATCATTTTGGCACGCAGCAGTCAACCGTTTTCTCAACATACACACACACATGTTTTTTTTTTTTTTTCACATTAGAAGATATTTCATATCTAACTAAGGTAAATCATTGCAGCATGTTTGAAAATAATGTAAAACATAGCAGAATCTTGTCAGAAAGAAATGTTTCAAATCCAAGTAAGAGCCAGGTACTCTTTTACTCTTTAAAAATCCCTATCAGAATTACAGGGATTAAAAACTATTTCCTGAGCATCTTGAATTGACAAGTGTTTAAATGTAATGATAGCTGTAACTACATAACCGAGTCTAACTTACTTGGTGAAGCGGATTTCCAGATGTGAAGTCAAATATTCCCTTGGAGTGAAGGTGTGCTCCCAAACAACCATGTTTGGTACATAATTGATAGAGAAACAAAGTTCAGAAAGAGCAGTGTGTAGTTTGTCCAAGCTAAAACAAATAAACACACACACACACACACACACACAACAACCAGCATTAACAAAAAGCAGAAGACAATTTACTTTGGATATTTGAAATGGTAAAATCAACATCAACATTTAAAATCATCCCTCAGAAATCATAGGAATAATTAATTCTCTCTCAAGCCATTATGGATTTTCTTCATTAAAAGAAAACAGAAAGCATTTCAACATCTTCATCTATGGATGAACAGCAAGATGCTATGCCATGGATGCCTTGCCGTTCGGCAAGTATACTTTGATACACACCACCCGGGTTAACAGGACTACAGTAACCCTACCTACAATCCCTCCATCCCTGTTATGACAATGACAGTCCTAACACGTCGCTGGTTAAATCAGCATCCTGTCTACTCCACCTCACCAAGCTCTGATTTGTGGGTCTTCAAACAGCTCACAAAGTAATCTTGCCAGGAGCGCTACTGGGTACACCAACCTTTCTCATTACCAAGAAATTAAGCTGCTATGGTGGTCTCTCCGACACCACCACAAGCTCTATTTGCAGCACACTATTTAGTATGTAACACAGTAAATATTCTAAGATTCATTAAAAATACGTCAATTAATGTTTTTACAGTAACATAAGAAAGGTTACAAATGAGAGGAGGCCATTCGGCCCATCTTGCTTGCTTCTTAAGCAGCTTCTTAAAGGATCCCAGGGTGTCAGCTTCAACAACACTACTGGGGATTTGGTTCCAGACTCCCACAATTCTCAGTGTAAAAAAGTGCCTCCTATTCCTATTTACTGTTTTGAATGAGGTCTTGCTAATGCATTTTAAAGGTTTAACATTACTTGCCTTGATTTAAATTCAACACTTTTTACTATATATCCAAGTATTTTGTTGGCTTTTACTTTACAGCATCCCCACATTGTCTAGATGAAGACATTTCTGAGTCAACATAAACTCCTAGATCTTCAATTTCAATGTCTCCCATATAGTATTTACAATGGAAATTTTTGTTGGCCTTGTGCAGTACCTTACACTTTTCCAGATTATATGTCATTTGCTATGTGTCTGCCCAGTTCTGAATGTTGTCTAGATCATTTTGACCTTTGCTGCTGCAACAGTGTTTGCCACTCCTCCTATTTTTGTGTCACCTGCAAATTTAACAAACTTGCTTACTATACCAGAATCTAAGTCGTTACTATAGATTAGGAAGAGCAGAGGATCTAATACTGATGCCTGTGGTACTCCACTGGTTACCTTGCTCCATTCTGAGGTTTCTCCTCTAATCAGTACTTTTTCTACACGTTAACCACTCCCTAATCCATGCGCATGCATTTCCTTGAATCCCTACAGCATTCAGTTTGAGAATTAATCTTTCATGCGTGAATTTGTCAAAAGCTTTCTGGAAATCTAAAACCATGACATATACTTTGCAATTATCCATTGTCGATATTGCATCCTCAAAAAGATCAAGCAGGTTAGTTAGACACAATCTCCCTTTCCTAAAACCATGCTGACTGTCTCCCAGGATACCGTTACCATATAGGTAATTCTGGATCCCAGTTATTTAAAACTGGATAGGAACAGGTCGACAAGTGGGGCATGTTGTCTGTCTCCTCCTTTGTAAAAACTTGTGAAAAGTAATAATTTAATATATTTACTATCTATGATGTTGCTATTTGTATCTTGGACATTTTACTTCCTCCTTGAATGTTCTTTTGCTGTTACAATATTGGAAAAACATTTTGGAATTGGTTTTAGTCTCCTTGGCAATGTTTATTTCTATCTCTCTCTTGGCCTTTCTAACTTCCTCTTTGACTAACTTGCAATGTCAAGTACTCTTTCTGTGCACTTTGTTATTGGTCCCTTTTAAACGCTCTGTAAAGTGCCTTTTTTCTCTGAAATGTTTTTTAATTGATCTATTAAACCATTTTGTTTTAAACGTGATTTGTCTACTTTTGGAATGTATTTGTTTTGAAAACAGCCATCCTCTCTCTGTGGATGTTTTCTCTATTTTACTCCAATTTACTTCTGTTAGTAGAACAGAAGACCCAGTAACACACAAGTTTGTCTTCCAGAGTCCAAGGTAAGTGTGTTCTTTTTAACCTTTATATTGTTAAATTAAAAGGGAACAATGGCAAGAGTTTACTCACTTGGTAACTAGAAGCCTATTCTTTCTCATGCTCTCCACTCCAGGCTTCTCTCGCTCAGGTTCTCCTTTCTTTCCAGTCTGTTTTTTCGACTTCTTGTTCACTGCCTGACTGATGGTTTTGGCGCAGTGTTTTGGCAGTAACTGCATTTAAGAGGAAAAGGAAAATCCCATAGAACAGTTGTTACATTTCCATAATAAAAATAATGGCTTTAGGTGTGTGTGTGTGTGTGTGTGTGTGTGGGGAGTGTCAGTGAGCATGAGTTTACTGACATGTTTCAGTACTGTTTAGATAATTTCAATCTCAATAATGAAATATAAAATGGCTTGGATAAATTAAATACCATGATTGGCTCAACAAGATCACATGACCATGGGGTTTTCCAGCCAAAGTATAGTAACTCATTTTACAGTAGCAGAAGGATATAAACCAATAAAATGTAATTTAAAATCATATTGTTTTCTTTCTATAAAATAATCAAACAAACACATTTTATAAGTGCAATAACCCACTCCAGGGTGTGGCAAGACCATATTTACTGCACTTCCCAGGCTTTGCATTGTGCCTCATAACACATCTGCGGCACACAGTAAGAATGTTTTAAGAAAGAAAGAAAGAAAGAAAGAAAGAAAGAAAGAAAGAAAGAAAGACCACATGATCATGAAGGAAGTTTACATTCCATTATTTTAGAAGATGTACAATGCAAAGTAAATTGCTGCCAGTGTAAATAGTTTTGAAGCAATTTCAACAATCATCATTTTACCTGGTCACTAAGAGTGCATTGTTCTGTGCAGATGTCTGTAATGAGATTTCGAGCTTGTTTTGCCATTTCATCCAAAAACATGTTACACAGAGAGAGACTCCGATCTCCAATATGATGTCGCTGCAAAAAAGATTGAATTTACTGTTAGTTTAAAAATGTTAAATTACTGTTTGATAGGTCATACAGCCCAGACTGTGATATACATGCCTTATATCTATTTTAGAGCTACCATAAGATAACTCATTACATGGGTTGTGTCTTTCACAAAAAAAATAAATACACATTGATAACAGATTTGTTTACTAGTTTACAGTTTTGAGGGGAGTTATCCGCCTCTGTAGAAAGAGTGTCATTATGCAAGACTAGATATATGGTTTTTAATTTCAGAGACTGATCACTATTTTCAGCTTACAGTTTCATTGAAGCACACATCCTGTTGTAGTCAGCAGTTTTACTTTTGGCTGAGAATGTGAAGTTTAACGCCACAGCAAAATTCACTTTTCCATGTTTTGTTTTCCTTGCATCGTACAGATCAATTTACAATATTATTAAATCTAAAAGACATTACATGCATAATGGAAAAGCAACATTATATACTGTACATAGGTACCAGTAGGCTGTGTCTAATTTTAACTACGGCTGAACATGACCTTTTCTGCAAACTTCCTGATCTTTACTGTTACTATAAATTGTTCTCAAAGAGATTTTTTGCCCTTGATGGAAATTTTCTTGGAAACTTTTAGTGCTTCTCCAACATAAATAAAGTTTGCAGCTGTCTAAAGCTGTGTGGAGTGGACATAGGAAGAGGAACATTTTAGAGACATGCTGAGAAAGGGAGTTGAATGTTTGAATAAGGGAAATCCAAGCCTTGTATGGCTCAATAAATCTCTCTTATTTCTTTAAGTGCTTTCAGATTCATAGCTGTGTAAAGACTTTTTTTTTCTGAACACTGACTTGCGCAAAAAAAAAAAAAAAAAAAAAGCACATTACAATGCTTTTTAGAGTTTTTTCATACCACAGTTAGCAAAGTAGTAATAAAAACAAGGCTGGATTACTACCAGGGTTATGCTTTGGGACACAACACTACTTCATGTTCCATGTAAGTAATCAAAAAGTTTGTAACTGCACTTTCAAATTAGTTCATACCCCCTAGTCACTTGCTGTAGCTTATCACTGTATTTCGTTTAATTGCCAATTCATTAAAGCCTGTTTTTCTAGACTTACATAAACTACAACTTCTCCAGCTGTGAAATTTTAGTTTAGTAAAACAGAATACAAATTAAGTATCTGACTTTGAATTACACAATGTTCCAGTTTCATATATTGGCTCTATTCCTTTCCCTGAGTCTCAGTAAAATACTTTCCTGCTCTCACAGATAGATCACCCTATCAGTTTGACACGAACAAGCACAGAAAGCAGTCCTTTCCCAGGCTGACATGAGTTTTTTGTAATCCCCTTTTTCTTTTTTTTAATGAATGTTTGACACCGTTTGAAATTTGTGATTTAAAAGACTGAAAAATAAAAGCTGCTCTGTAGTACTGGAGATTAACCATTTTCTTTTGAATCTACTTGTGCTGGAAAGGATGTATGCTCTCTAGAATATTTAAAACATAGCACAGACTGGTAGATATACAGTGCTGCCTTACTATTTTTTGATTGACAAATTGAGACAAATTTATGGTTGGGCCAAGCTGACTGTACATTTCATGATTTTTTATGTTGGTTAAATAAAGAAGGCACACAAATTGTATTTAGAAATGTGTGTTTCTGTGAACATAAAACAAACCACCCCATGTCAAATTATTAGTACATTCACTTGCATGACCTTGGAGGCGATACAGACAGCTTGTGGCTCAATCACTGGAAAGCCAAGACTACCAAATAAATTGTTGATGGAGACATATAGGAATTTAGCTTTACTGTGTAGTACAGTACAGGCTTATGGTAACATACAAACATGCATACTTCGGTTATATACTATTAGGTTCTTACCTCTTCGGGGCAAAGCTCGTGGGTACAACTCATGAAATGGGTGCAGACCAGTGGGAAAGAAATGGAGTATCTGGACTGTGAAGGCAGTTCCAAACACTGCTGGAACATCTTCTCAAAAGCACGACTGTAAAAGCTATTAGAGTAAATACATTTTATACTCTATGCAAACATCTAAAATTAAAAGATACAATTACTTCCAAGGTACCAAAGAAATTAATAAATAATTAATAAAATAACATGTCAAAAAAAAAAAAAAAAAAAAAAAAAAGCACTTTGGTTCCTTAGGTATCCACTCTAGTAATATTAAGATGTGTTTTATTAAACACTATAAAATGGTAGAATAAAAATAGATACATGTAATGTGTTTTTCTTACCAAAATATGGAGAGATCAGATGTTTCAACCAACATTTCCACCAATGAGTCCACCATTTTAGTATGAAAAATAATAGTGTTCATCATTTTGCCAAGTTCTCTGTGATCTGCCAAACCCAGTGAAGCCTTGGATACACTGGTGTAAGCCTATCCCAAAAGAACACAGCTGCAGTTAGCAGACTATACTAATACTTAATAGGCAGTGTTTGTATTTCAGTGTAAGTAAGACAACAGCTATAATCAATACACTTGAAAAAACAAAACTGCACACTATAGAAATTCAGAAACTATCTTGAATTCTTTCTTTTGCACACCAGTTTCGGGGATAACATTGAAAGGTCCACTACACAACAACTTTCTCTATGCCAAGAAAGTTGGTGAATTAGGTGACAATTCCTAACAAAATTGTTTTTTATTTTTTAATGATATTGAATTCTCATACAATTAATTTGCATTAAGCCTGAACATGTCAAGTAGAAACTGCACCTAGGTCAGTCAACACTGTGCCAGATGTCTGGAGTGTCAGAGAAGAAAGAAATGAAAGCAAACAGTTTCTCCAAGCTGTGCCACTTTATTGCAACTAGACAATGTGTTTCTGTCTGTGGGTAGACTGGATACACAATTTACACCATTTTTTTTTTTTTTTAAATTCTCAAAATAAATTAAATAAAAAAAGCCTAAGGTATACACTTTGCAAATCTGCAACCATTGCAAGGATGTAAAAGTAGCAAGGATGTTACAGGTGCCGGCATCACCATGGAAAATCGACCAGCATGGATGTGAAAAATCACGATTCTCAATAAAAATGTAACATATATACATGCAAAAGTTCCACTTTATTCATCTGTTCATTATTTAAACTATTTGAAGGCTATGTAAATAAGGGTAGGTAAATTGTGGTTAAGATTCCCAGAAATACAGCGTAACAATCCTTTAACAAAAAAAAAAAAAAAAAAAAAAATCACTCATTCCTTTGAAAGAATCAGACATTATGTCAGTGCAAAAAAATTAGCCAGTCGTTAATCAAACATGACCTACAAGAGCTTTAATTACTGCCAACTGTAGGGTTATTGCCAAGAATTTGCCACATGCAAAATTACATTAAACAGGTGCTGATACCATATACAAAATGTAGGTTTTTAAAGCTAAGCAAGTCAGACCTTCAAATAACAGTATTCTGTATGTTTTTTTTTCTGTTTTTTTTTAAGAAATGGTGGCAAGACCACTGTCCAACAAAAAAACATTTCAAACATTAGTCCTTTATACAGTGTAGGATCTAACCTAAATCACCATTTTAAGAAATGGAGATTAAAAAACATTTAGTAATGGCCAGTGTCAACATTGTATTCCCACCAAATACTGTACAGCAGACAAAGGTAAAAACAACTGCAACAGCAAAATCAACATTAGCTTGCTGAGTCAGAAAGAGAGTTATTACTAAACTATTGTGCCCATCTATGTAGAATTACAGTAGGCATACAAATGAGCACCACACAGGATGTCATAATCAAGATAAACCACAAAAATACAATGAGCTTAAAAAAAAACATTACAGAATCCTGTGTTTGTTATCATGTAAATGTATTCTGGATGAGGGGTGTGATTCATGTTGTTAGGACACAAGATATTACAATGCAGGTGCAATTTGCAGCACACTTTTAGTTAGAACATAAGCTGCATTCTGAACCATCTATAACTTGCACTAAAGTCCATTTGGATGACCAGCACATAAAGCTAATTAATTTGTTTAGGTCACAAAAGAGTGAACAAAGCATTCTGCATCAAAGGTGGTAAGAAAAGGCATTCACTGGCAATATTTAAAAGCCATAAAACGGAAACTTTATTACAAAATAAATAAAAAAAACAAGATATTCTTGCTCGCGAGATGTAAAGCTACATTGCAGTACGACAATAGGGAGTATTTACAACAGGGGTGTCCAATCCTGGTCCTGGAGAGGGCCAGTGTCCCTTTTGGTTTTTGTTCCAACTGTCCTAAATTACTTAATTGGACCTTAATTGTTCTAATTAAGTAATTTAGGGCACAGCTGGAACAAAAACCAGAAGGGGCACTAGCCCTCCAGGAGCAGGATTGGACACCCCTGATTTACACGCTTGTGGAATTTATATATTTTTTGTTTATAAATTTAGTATATCAGCAATTGATTTTACCATGTTTTTCCAATTCTATTTTTAGGCTCAGCTCACCGCTACCACCCCTGCGCCAACTCGGGTGCGGCGAAGACGAACACACACTGTCGTCCGAAGCATGTGCCATCAGACAACTGCTTCTTTTCACTCTATAGGCCCACCAAGCAGCCAACCCAGAGCTACACCGCAGCTCTGCGCAGCTTACAGGCAAGCCCACAGGTGCCCAGCCAGTCTACAGTGGTCGAGGATTCCCTGGCCTAAGCCTCCCCACCCCCCAGCGCTTGGCTAATTGTGCGCCGCCCCCTGGGAGCTCCGTCCATGGTCAGCAGTGGATAGTCTGGACTCAAAACTGCGACCTCCAGGCTATAGGGCGCATCCTGCACTTCACATGGAGCGCCTTTACCAGATGTGCCACGCGGAAGCCCCATGCTTGTGGAATTTAACAGAAATGCAAATTGTGTCAAAATGTAAAAAAATGCCTAAACACACAAAAACTCCAGAAGAATATGGCAGTGACCATAAGGATTTCGTTGTTGAAGACAGCAAAGGAAATAAGGTACAGTGAAGTGTGCAAGCACTGTCAAGTTAATACATATTGTGACAGAAAAAAAAATGCCTAAGCATTTTGGAAATTAACTGAAAACAATCATTACATACAGTATATAAAAAGCGAAAGCCCCCAGAAAACGTACATAAAACTCAAAAGCTAAAAATGAGCACTGAAAAATGTAATTATTAAAAACTGAAAAACAGAAGCCCTAATTATAACCATTACTAATTGATACCACTCTTGACTGGAATGACACTTTCACTTAGCTTGAAGACTAACTAACTTTGTAAATCAGTTAGCATGGATCATTTTTAAAATCTATCAGAGCTTCCAAAAATGCATCAATCTACATTTTATTTTGCTCACAAACTAATGTTACAGCTGTTCTCACATTGACTCAAATGTAGTGTTAAAAATGTTGCCAGTATCTCAATATTCCTTAAATTTGCACTAAGCACTAGCAAATAAAATGTATTTCAAAACACCAATAGAAATATTTAAATAATACTTAAAAACTTTAAATATTAGTTTTCCTTGTCCAGAGATCTTTGCGTTAGTAACCTGTGGTGAAACATGTCTGTGAATAAAAACACTGACTTGAGAAAATAGTTGTGCAGCTGTTATAAAAACTAGCCTGCAAGCTTTTTCCAAAAACAAAAATTGAAAACTCTTCACAGTAAACTGCTTCTGGCTGTTCTCTGCTTCTATCTCCCATGGCTGTTTTCTTTAAGCTAATGCGGTTTAAAAGATCAAACAATTCAAATAAAAGAAAAACATTCCTTTCCTTTTTTCTTCTTCTTTTTAAAGCCAGAAGTAATACTAGAGTGCATTGTGGTCTCCTTTTTCAATCAACACTGGTCCAAATCTGCCAGAAAAATGCCTGTCAGGCTTGTCTTAACTTTTCTGGGTATCATGATCTCAATTAAGTTTTAAGTATAGACCACGGGTTATATTCAATTGATCTAAATGGCAGCCAACTTTAATACAATCACTGTTTAAATAAATTGCCCAAGGTTATGAATATAAAGCATCTGACATTAAATGTTTTTTTTTTCACACACACACCAGAAGACTACCATTGGGTAAATCTGTACGTTGTGTATAACACTGACCAAAACTGTCACAAAAATGCCTTGGCAAAAGAATGCTGTTTTAGAGATTGCAACACAGCATTGGCCTTAATGGTGCCCATAAATCAGTGAATTTTGCTTTAGAGGTTTTTTTTTTCCTTGTCTTCTGAAAGTCTTATTTTGTGAAAGTCTTATTTTAGTCTATCACATGTAATACAATGTCCAGACAGAAGTCAGAGATAACAGGTAACTAAAGCCCAGAGACTCTGTATCAAATACTGTTTTTATAAAAGCACTTAGCAGCCTTGTGACATGTGACAGCCATTGACAAATAGTATTGATAATATACAAGGCAACATGATCCATGTCGGCCTTTTCAAGAGTTAGTGTCTACAAAGTTACATAGGGACTTACCTGCAATCTGAACCAGTCAAGCCTCATGCCTCTGAAATCAAACACCTCCCCATCTTCAACTGAGAAAATATATACAAAATTACATTTTCACTCAGTTATAAAGCATAACATAATTTCTCATGTACACCATGGATAAACTGAATCTGTTTAAACAAGAACAAAATAAGGACAATAAAAACTACACTGATCAGAATAGATATTAACTCACTGTTAAACAGAAGTTTTTATCATCTTTGACTGTAATTAAAGTATTGTACTGACATCTGCAGCATATAACAAACCTTGTTTTACACCGAGGGAAGTCATCGTGTTCACAAATGAAGACATGATGATTGATTCGTCTTCAGGGCAGACAGACAGATTCTGAAATAAACAGAAACAAATATATTTACTTTTTGAACCAACATTTGGCGAATGAGGATTTTAACCATCTCCCTGAGGTGTCACACATCCTCCCCCATGTGTGAAGTCCATAGATTCTCATCTTCTCCTGATCTTTTGTGGGGGTAGAGGATGGGTTGATCCCTCCGGCGCATCAGGGTGACCAGGGTGAGAGTTGTGCAGGCCGGTGAGCTGTAGGGAGCAGCAGTAGGCTGAGGCTTGAGGGGTGACCCCAGTGCAGCGAAGTCTGAGCCACCAGGGAGAGGACAGCAACAGGCAGGGGGAGCTCAAGTGACGTCTGCCGATCAACACAACGTCTGGGGCTTCAGGGTGAGCGGAGCAAGAGACCAGGTGAGAGGCTGTGTCTGGTGGTGCTCTGGACTGGTCAGGCCCAACGGCTGAAGGTCTGGGCATTCTGACCAGGTGTCCAGGAGTACAGGTTGTTGGAAAGCACTGTTTTGCGGCAGATGAGCTCAGAGGGGTGGAGGTTGAGGTTGTGGTGGCAATACAGCCCTCACCTTCTCCCCCTTGTCTGAAGCCCATGGTAACTGAGATGACACTGACTCAACTTCCTCTAGCTCCGGGAAGGACTTCTCCTCTCATTCTGGGTGCAGCACCAGGTCCTCTGGTGCAGGAGACCGAGGGGCTTCTCTCGACGACTCCTCCCACCTCTTGAGCAGCTGCTCCAGCTCGTCCAGCTCCTGTTTCGACAGCCACCTCTCCAGTCTCTATTTCTTGTTCTGCTCAATTTCAGCAGCGGTGTTCTTATTTATTTGATCAGTTAACTCTTTCAAATCCATTTTGCCGTGTGAGTCAGAAAGGTACTTCTGACACCATATGTAAACGAGATGCTCGCCACACAGGCTGGCTCAGGTTCTTTTCTCTTCCAAACACAACCCAACACACAGGATTGAAAGAAAAGCGCCGATGAACACTTAATACAAAATAAACAAAAACACCTAGTTTCTTTCAGAGCGCTTACTAAACATTTGTATCAATTTACTCAAAGCCTCCACTAGTGTTTTGTACTATTATAACGATTGATACAGGTGTCGTTGTCCATCAAATCAACAGAACGAAGGTCACTCTTGAAATCAGGACTTAAAAGGTTGTATTGCAGTAAGAATAGCTCTGTTAAGAAAGGGGAAAAAGACTAAAATATGTAGAAGAACACAGAAATTGGACAATGGAACAATGGTCAAAAGGTGCCATCTGCCCGGTACAGCTGAAACCAGGATTCATCCGGGAAGAGCACACTTCTCCAGCGTGCCAGTGGCCATCGAAGGTGAGCATTTGCCCACTGAACTCAGTTACGATGCCGAACTGCAGTCAGGTGAAGACCCTGGTGAGGACGACGAGCATGCAGATGAGCTTCCCTGAGACGGTTTCTGATAGTTTGTGCGAAAATTCTTTGGTTGTGCAAACACAGTTTCATCAACTGTCCGGGTGGCTGGTCTCAGATGATCCCAAGGGTGAAGAAGCTGGATGTGGAGGTCCTGGGCTGGTGTGGTTACACATGGTCTACGGTTGTGAGGCCGCTTGGACGTACTGCCAAATTCTCTAAAACGACATTGGAGGTGGCATATGGCAGAGAAATGAACATTCAATTCTCTGGCAACAGCTCTGGTGGACATTCCTGCAGTCAGCATGCCAACTGCATGCTCCCGCAAAACTTGAGACATCTGTGGCATTGTGTTGTGTGACAAAACCGCACATTTTAGAGCGGCCTTTAATTGTCCTCAGCACAAGGTGCACCTGTGTAATGATCATGCTGTTTAATCAGCTTCTTGATATGCCACACCTGTCAGGTGGATGGATTATCTTGGCAAAGTAGAAATGGTCACCAACAGTGATGTAAACAAAGAGAGAAATAAGCTTTTTGTGCGTATCGAAAATTTCTGGGAACTTTTATTTCAGCTCATGAAACATGGGACCAACACTTCACATGTTGTGTTTATATTTTTGTTCAGTGTGGATAATATATATACAGTGGTTTGCAAAAGTATTCAGACCCCTGACCAATTCTCTCATATTACTGAATTACAAATGGTACATTGAAATTTCGTTCTGTTCGACATTTTATTTTAAAACACTGAAACTCAATCAATTATTGTAAGGTGACATTGGTTTTATGTTGGGAAATATTTAAGAAAAATAAAAAACTGAAATATCTTGCTTGCATAAGTATTCAACCCCCACACATTAATATTTGGTACAGCCACCTTTTGCTGCAATAACAGCTTTAAGTCTTTTGGGGTAAGTATGTACTAGCTTTGCACACAGTGTTGGAGTGATTTTGGCCCAATCTTCTTGGCAGATTTGCTCCAGGTTGTTCAGGTTGGTTGGACGACGCTTGTGGACCGCAATTTTCAAATAGTGCCACAGATTCTCAATGGGATTGAGATCAGGGCTTTGACTGGGCCACTGTAGGACATTCACCTTTTTGTTCTTGAGCCACTCCGATGTTGCTTTGGCCTTGTGATTGGGATCATTGTCCTGCTGAAAGGTGAATTTCCTCCCAAGATTCAGTTTTTTAGCAGACTGAAGCAGATTCTCTTGCAGTATTTTCCTGTATTTTGCTCCATCCATTCTTCCTTCAATTGTAACAAGATGCCCAGTCCCTGCTGATGAGAAGCATCCCCACAGCATGATGCTGCCACCACCATACTTCACTGTAGGGATGGTGTTTCTTGAGGCATGGGCAGTGTTAGGTTTGCGCCACATATAGACCTTTTTGGCCAAAACTCAAAGTGCTATCTTGGTCTCATCTGACCACAAAACCTTTTCCCACACCGCAGCTGGGTCACTCTCATGCTTTCTGGCAAACTCCAGACGTGCTTTCAGATGGTACTTTTTGAGTAACGGCTTCTTTCTTGCCACTCTCCCATACAGGCCAGTGTTATGCAGAGCTCTTGATATGGTTGACTGGTGCACCATTACTCCACTCCCAGCCACTGAACTCTGTAGCTCCTTCAAAGTGATTGTTGGCCTCTCTGTGGCTTCTTTCACAAGTCTCCTTGTTTGAGCGCTGAGTTTTGAGAGCCGGCCTTTTCTTGGCAGTGCCTGGGTGGTGTGATGCAGCTTCCACTTCCATTATTGATCCAGCTGTGCTCACTGGGATATCCAAACACTTGGATATTATTTTGTACCCTTTCCCTAATCTATGCATTTGTACTACTTTATCTCCAACTTCTGTAGAATGATCTTTGGTCTTCATTTTTCTTCAGATGCACAGCCTTACCAATGATCCTTCAACAGTGGGGTTTTTATCCAGAAAATGTGACAGGAACTTTAATGGTTCACAGGTGGAGGCCAATGGTAAGGTAATTGTGTCCTCGTTTGGGCAATTTCTTTCATCGGTGCAAACTGGGAGCTTCCACAGCACAGGGGTTGAATACTTATGGAAGCAAGATATTTCAGTTTTTTATTTTTCTTAAATATTTCCCAACATATTTGGCTTGATTCATGCCAAAGCTGCCCGATTCCAGCCTTGCTGAAGCACCCCCAGATCATCACCGATCCTCCACCACATTTCACAGTGGGTGCGAGACACTGTGGCTTGTAGGCCTCTCCAGGTCTCCGTCTAACCATCAGACAACAAGGTATTGGGCAAAGCTGAAAATCTGACTCATCTGGGTGCTTCAGCAAGGCTGGAATCGGGCAGATTTGTCTTTGTGAAGGACGCATGAATCAAGCCAAGTACAAGGTTGTCCTGGAAGAAAACTTGCTTCCCTCTCCTCTGACAATGTTCACCAACTCTGAGGATTGTTTTTTCCAGCAGGACAATGCTCCATGCCACACAGCCAGGTCAATCAAGGTGTGGATGGAGGACCACCAGATCAAGACCCTGTCATGGCCAGCCCAATCTCCAGACCTGAACCCCATTGAAAACCTCTGGAATGTGATCAAGAGGAAGATGGATGGTCACAAGCCATCAAACAAAGCTGAGCTACTTGAATTTTTGCGCCAGGAGTGGCATAAAGTCACCCAACATCAATGTGAAAGACTGGTGGAGAGCATGCCAAGACGCATGAAAGCTGTGCTTGAAAATCAGGGTTATTCCACCAGATATTGATTTCTGAACTCTTCCTAAGTTAAAACATTAGTATTGTGTTGTTAAAAAATGAATATGACCTTATTTTCTTTGCATTATTCGAGGTCTGACAACACTGCATCTTTTTTGTTATTTTGACCAGTTGTCATTTTCTGCAAATAAATGCTCTAAATGACAATATTTGTATTTGGAATTTGGGAGAAATGTTGTCAGTAGTTTATAGAATAAAACAAAAATGTTCATTTTACCCAAACACATACCCATAATAGTAAAACCAGAGAAACTGATAATTTTGCAGTGGTCTCTTAATTTTTTCCAGAGATGTGTGTGTGTGTATATATATATATATATATATATATATATATATATATATATATATATATATATATATATATATATATATATATATATATATATATATATATATATACACACACACACACACACACACACACACACAAATAAAAAGCTCCAGTTGTGCTAGCAAGCATTAAATCTCATACCTTTCTTGCCTCAATCCTTACTCATTTCTCAAAAGTACTAAAGCTCTTGCATCCCATCTAGTGGTTTATATATATATGACAGAGACAGAGGGGGGGGGGGGGTGTCTAGGCAAATGAGTGAGGTCACTGTCAAAGTACTTCTACAAAGTGAAATGATGAATTTAGCGGAGAATGTCTTGCTGTTGTCCTCATGTCAAGAGAGAAAGAGAGAACACAACGTTGTAGTCAAAAGTTTACAGACCCCAATGGAAATTTACAATTTCTAAAAAATTTTCAAACAAAATTATAGGAAACATCTTTTGTAGCAAAAGCTTTGCTTTTGTGGATGAGGAAAAAAGTCATAAGCAATAGATGTCTAATTATTTATTTCAGCAATTTTTTTTCGAAAACTCAAAAAATGGCAATTAAAAAGTATTCATACCCTTTGATGCTAAGATGGTATTGTCTACAAGGTGCAAGAAATCTGAATATGATAAAGCGGAACCTTATCTAGAAAAGTCTAGAAAATGCTGGGTTTTAGGTGAACATTCTTAATGAGTATAAAAGTGTTAGGCATAGGATGATTCCTGTCATTGCCAATAAGTCAATATGGGAAAAAGTAAAGCACTATCTGAAACTGTTGTTTCTATTATCAAGTGGTACAAGACTCATGGTACTGTCACAACGTTCCCTCAGTCTGGAAGAAAGATGGCTCTTTCACCGAGAACAAGTACAAGAATTGTGAGGAAGGTTAATAACAATCCTAGATTGAATGCCAAAGATACTCAAAGTGAATTGGCTGCAAGGGGGACTGCGGTTTCCATTTCAACCATAGGTCGAGTGTTGCATGGTGAAGGTCTCAATGGTCGCAGGCAAAGTAAAAAGCCAATCTTAGGAAAACATCACAAGAACAAATCGCTTAAAATTTGTAAAACTGCATTTGAATGATGGATATGAGTTCTGGTCAAAGGTTTTGTGGAGTTGGGCTCCCGAATGGCGCATCCAGTATAGGCGCTCTGGGCGAGTGCAGGATATGTGCCCTATAGCCAAGACGTCGCCTGTTCGAGTGCAGGCTTTTCCACAGCCAACCGTGGACGGGAGTTTCCACGAGGCAGCGCTCAATGGCTTAGGTCATCAAGGGTGTCCTCGGCTCACCATGCACCAGCAATCCCTGTAGTTCGGCCGGGCAAATGCGGGTTTGCCTGTTAGTTGCCGGAGAGCGGCGTTGTCCTCCGGTGCTGTAGCTGGATGGTGAATCTGCAGTGTGTAAAGAAGTGGTTGGCTGACGGCACACGCTTCGGAGGACAGCGTGTGTTCGTCTTCGCCCTCCCGAGTCAGCGCAGGGGTGGTAGCGGTGAGCTGAGTCTAAATAAATTGGGCATTTCAAATTGGGAGAAAATAACAAAAAATAATTGGCTACATTAAAAATAAAAGTTGTGGAGTGATGAAACAAAAAACGAGCTGTTTGGTCACACCGATAGTCATTACGTTGGGAGAAAGTCTGGTGAGGCATACAAAGAAAAGAAGACCATAGCTAATGTCAAGCATGGAGTTGGTAATATCCTTCTATGGGGCTGTTGTTCCTCCAATGGCACAGGACATTTAGCTCCAATACAAGGTAAAATGGATTCCATAGCACACCAAAAGATATTGGCCATTCAACTGAAACCTTCCCTACAAAACTTGGTTTAAGGCACAACTGGACATTCCAACACAACGATCTTAAGCACACAACAAAACATATTTCAGAATGGTTAAAGAAGAATAAAATCAAGGTTTGCCTAGTCAAAGTCCCGATCTAAATCCGACTAAGAATCTTTGGTGTGAGTTGAAAAAGGATGTGCACAAGAGAAGTCCTCAGAATTTGAATGAACTGGAACAATTTTGCATTGAAGAAAGGGTTAAAAAAATAAATAAAATAAAAAAATCACTAAAGAATCATGCCAAAAGCTCATTGAAAAAAATCCTGATAGTTTAAAAGAGATTATTATTATTGCTAAAGGTGCCTCAACTAGCTATTCATTTAATTTTCCCTGTCAGGGTATGAATACTTCTGAATTAGCATTTTAGCAGATTTGCAAAAAAACTGCTGAAATAAATAATTGTAGACATCTATTTTTTGTAACTATTTTCCTCATCCACAAAAGCAAAACTTTTGCTAGAAAAGATTTTTCCTATAATTTGTTTAAGAAATTATAAGTTTCCATTGGGATATGTAAACTTTTGACTACAACTGTGTGTGTATATTATATATATTATATATATATATATATATAAATAAAAACAAAAACACACACACTTGAATACCAATTTTCTGAAGTAATTTATTAACCACAACACATAGGTTTGAATTTAGGATATCTTACCTGAACAAGTTCATTCAGTACAACAGCATCAAATCCAGATAAGTACTGCACGTAGTACCTCTGCATTACTGGTCCATATTTCCGCACATGTGCCCTCAGTTCTTCCATGTAAAATATCAATTCAGCAATATGCCTAAGAAAAAAAAATTACAAAAACACAATAACTGAGCACAATTCCTTTGAGCTAGTCAAGAATGAATACCTTTGATTTGCACGATGCGTACAACACCACAAGACAATGAATCCAAGAAATGAAAAAAACATTTAGAAAATTGTTTGTTTTTTTTACACTGATTCCGATTTTATTTTTTTAACACCGGTATGTAACAATAAGTAACTATGGACTGCTGACTGTTCATAATATGGTACCATGCATACTGTACTTGGCCCCACTACCTAAGTGGTAAAAACATCAACATGAATTAGACAATTTTGCAGATAGCAGTGTTTCAATACTTATGGGCACCACTGCATACATACATTTACTCCCACTTACTTGTCTATAAAATCATCTGCACTTTTCTTCTGGATGTTATCAGCATGACGAAGAAGCCAGATAATTTCATCTCGGGCAAAGGAAAGAGCCATAAATACAAAAAGTGCCTAGAAGAAATTAGGATTATTGTATTATAGTTACCATAAATGGAGAATACATTATGAATGACTAATTACATTTATATTTGGATTTAACTTTTAGCCTGTAGATTTTCTACAATATTCTCAAGTTATTTTGAACATTGGAAATTTGGTAACCAACATTATATTATTTTCACTTCATCAGATCAACAAAGTGCAACTTTCATACTACAGAAGGAACTACAAGCTGTTTTTATATACAAAATGTTAATAATTTCATGGCATGGGTAAGAAATAGACAATAGTACCTTTGGGCCCAATAATCCAGGTTGGTCAGCAAGAACTGTGGCTAGTTCTTTCAGCGCAGACCTTAAAAACTTGCGCCTTTCTCTGTGCATGGATCCACTTAAGGAATAATAATAATTTAAAAAAAAAAATTTGAGATCTATAGCAGAGTACAGTCACATATATTACTGCTTGTACATTATCTTTGAATTCTGCCTTGAAACACGGAATTCTATACATATACACACACACACACACACACACACACGTTGTTAAATGTTAATGACAAATGTTAATTACTCTTCCGTTGTAAGTCGTATGTCCATTTTTTACTTTTCCTAAATATATTAAATATCCTGACGGCGTTTGATAGCCAGAATCACAAAAATGATAAATTTATAAACAGTTCTACCTAGAACCGCCACGTGGGTCAATGTGACCCAGGCATTACAATACATGTCTTTTTAAAAAAAAAAAATTATTATTTTTTTATACATAAACGTAAGATATTCTATTATTTTTGTAAATTCAGCCAACAAGACAGCCCCCTCCTAGCACATGTGTTTTTTTTATTTTTTTTATTTCAAGCCTTTGTTTGTAGACCGAGACAGAGATTGCTATGATTGCGGATTTATTAAGATGCCAACTCAGTGAAAGCCTAGTTTCTTATTTTTCAATGTGCCTGGGAGACAATAATCCTTCGTTTTGTTCCACAAATGCAACCAGGAATATATCAGAAGGAAATATTTAATCTTGAAAGTAGTCATTTTGATTGGAATACAGCAAGCTGCACTCAGATGTATACAACAAACTGAAATGACAGGTAGGATAACAACTTATGTGCCTAATGAAACATATTTTATATATCTTTTTTTATATTACTTAAAAAAAATAAAAAACATTTCGGTTTTACAGGTATGTACCAGTTTACACAACAGTCCCTAAAATGAGTTTGAACTCTGTCGGAGCCAGGGCATTTAGTTGTAATACTCCTCATCTTTGGAACTTGCTCCAGATTTATACCAGGAATGCTAGCGCAATTGAATGTTTTAAATCCTGCTTCAAAACGTGTATTTTGGAGTCTATTTATTTGTAGCTGGATTATACATTTCTTTTGTATAGCGCCCCGGGAACGTTGCATGACGAGTGCTATATAAGTGAAATTCGTATTGTATTGTCATTGTCTTAATTTTTATCATCATCATCCAAAAAACAACCCAGCATAAAAAAAAAAAAATCTGTTGTCCTGTTTCAGAAATATTAAATAACCACTTATTTATGGTTTTATATTTATTTACAGAATTATCTGGAAAAACTCCAGCACTGGCTGTTAAAGTGTTTGAACCTTTACTGATGTTTTTCATTGCCATTTAAAAAAAAAAGTATTCTCTCTTATTACTAATTTAAAACTGTCTAAATAAAACAAAGCACTCAATGCACTCGAGAATATTAAAATGGTGATGCAGGGAATGAGTTCCGATATACTGTCAAGACAGAGGAGTGTGATTAACAAGTATTAAAAAAAAAAAAAAAAAAAAACAACAATCTATAGACACACACAGATATAGATAGAGAGGTAGATGGGATTATAAGCTACCACACTTTAGTCAGGTTGTTATAAATGTCATACAGAAATATTTTTTTTGTGGGCAATATTAGCTGAGGTTGGTAGCAAAGCTGATCTGTTAGACATACTTTTTGCTCTGTCTCAGGTAAAGATGACATCATCACAAAAACTATTTAATGCTCAAAGTGCAAAGTTAAATTGTGACTTAAGAAATCGTTATGACCAGTTCTAAACAAGTTCCAATGTTTTTTTTTTTTTTTCCTTTCTAAATGACCAGTACTACAGGTCTGTTTGTGAGAATTTATTTATTCATTTTGAATGCAACAAGATATACCAACATAGTGGAAGGCATACTTACGCATGTGCTAATGCAGCCTCTTTGCATTCTCTGATGTCAGTAATACGTTTGTTGTAGCTGGGGAAAAAAAAAAGAGAATACATCAAACTTTCATGTTGCAGACATTGCAAACTGAACATACATTTCCAATTGAACTACTCTAACAGTTTACAAACACTACCACACAGACATATTTGCAAGGAGTTCTCTAAATTACAAAAAGGTTATATAACCGGTTCAATTTTAATAACA
Source organism: Polyodon spathula (assembly GCF_017654505.1). Taxonomy (NCBI): domain Eukaryota; kingdom Metazoa; phylum Chordata; class Actinopteri; order Acipenseriformes; family Polyodontidae; genus Polyodon; species Polyodon spathula. The sequence goes on from NC_054544.1 coordinate 14,652,480, forward strand.
TAAACCCTACACTGTGCATAAATTGAATAACTGGACCTCAAACCCATAAACTAAAAGTAAACACTAAAGCAGCAAGACATTTAGACATACTGCATGCTAATAATTGTGACACGATGCAAAAGGGTCACTCTTTGGGAGTTATATAACTAAATGACTTACCCTCTAATGTTCACAAATAAATCTTCTGCAGATTTGTGAATATGGTAGACTTCATCTCTATATAGGCAGAGACAAGAGCTGCTTTGAAGGGCAAGCTTCCACAGACTAAGTGCAGCTGCATCTGTGTTCAGGACTCCATGACACAAAATAAACCCAACTAGGAAAAAAAAAAAAAAAAAAGATTTGTAAAATATAGTTTTAGTATTTCATTATCAAAATAACATTAGATCTTTTCATGTAAACTGTTTTAGTTTGTAGTCTATTTAAAAATCGCCACAGGGAGGCAGCACTGGACCACAGCATAGAAAACTGCATTACTTCTACCTACTCTTGCATCTGATGAAAATAAGAGATTGGAGGGTATCAATTCACGAATAATATTTACTGCATGTATAATGTAGACTATTTATATTTGCAGACAGGCACATTCTACAGATATCTTATCTGAATGGATCATCTTGTGAACAATTAGGCTCTTACACAATAATGTATTCTGCTGCAGTTTATTTACTCGTCCAAACAAAGACTAGTATGAAGAACCAGGAATTTTAAAAGAAGACTTTACTTACAAACAATCCACTTCTCCATAGCATCCAGAGAAAGATATTCACATGGCATCTGGAATGGAACAAAATTATTAGTCTTCACTATAGAATCTCCATGCTAAAGTGTTAAAACAATCTGGATGGACAGAAATCAAATATATATGCTAAAGCTTTAGCATGAATTCAATGAACCCCTTTTCAACTGACAAATGCCGTCTGGGCCACTAAGGTTCATGAAATATCAGCACTTGTTTGACAATGAATAAGTCTAATAGTTAGACACTGAACTAGCAATGACTTTGGTAACCAAGAAATGGCACAACTTGCTGTTCACCCCCCTCTTGGGGAACAGGACTTTTGCTCTCCCCCACTGCTCTTTTCTATCCCCCCCTGCTCTCTCCTCTCACTCTGTTGGCACTTTTGAGTTTCACATTGTTGAAATCACCTCCAATTGTTGCCACCTTCTCCTCATTGTTCTGTATCGCCCACCGGGAGCCGTTACTTTCTTGATAAGCTTGACTTCCTCCTCTCCTCCCTCTATCCCTGTGACTTCAACATCCACCTCTCCAACCATATCCACTCTGCTGGATTTATCCCCCCCCCCCCCCTCCACTGCTTCGCCTTTTGTCTCTCCTTGTCACCCCCCACTCACTCAGCGGGCCATCACCTGGACCTTGTCTTCACCAGGGACTGCTTGCCCCCTGCCCTCTGTCACTTGACATCTCTGACCACTACTTTATCATCTTCTTTCTGTCGCTCCGTTCTTCCTGCTCCACCAACCCCCACTGTCACCTTCGTCAAAACATCCGTTCCCTCACCCTTCTGATGTCCTCTCACACCTTTCCTCCATCGACTCATTTTCCCAACTCTGAAAAACTCTGTACAGAAACTTTACATTTCTGCTGAGGAAGACCGATGCCTCCAAATTGGGCATCAATGTTACACCGAGATCAGACTACTTAATCAATTAAGACTGAACAGAGCTGGAAACCTCAGCTAGTATGTATGGCAAGGAAACATGTCTTACAGTGTCTGATTGAGCAGGGTTAAGCATTGTGCTTGGAGCGCTTATAAGACTGAGTAACTGGGCATTGCGCCACTGATCAGCCGAGAGATTTCGCCGAGGATACACCATCTGAAGTGAAAGCAATGCATCGGACAAGGCCTGCAAAAAAAAAAAAAGTATTAAATACAGAGTACTAAAATATGATTTTACATACTGTGTGTGTGTGTGTGTGTGTGTGTATATATATATATATATATATATATATATATATATATATATATATATATATATATATATATATATATATAGCATATATATATATTATATAATATATATAATCGCTAAACCTTTGCTGCATTTTGCAACATTATTTTGAAGATCTTGCAGATATCAAAAGGTTTTTACCTTGTTATGGGGCACAAATTCTTCCATCATCTTCTTCAAAGGATTTTCATAGTCAACAATCATCTGTCCAAGCCTGGGATACTCTCGGTCACTGGCCATTCGAAACAGATAATAAATATCTTTCTATCTATCGATTAATCTAGACTTTATATGGTTTTGATTCTTGTGTGAACACAAATTTATTTTGCAAAACTAAAGCAGTACATGCTTTTAAAATACATGTATTACTAACAAGTAGAAAATGCAAAAAGGGTATACCTTGACCCGTGTGTCATTTCATGGGCATAATTGTACAGTCCAATGATTGCTTTTCGTTCTTCAATCCGAGACAGCAGCATCATTAGTGTAGTGTAGGCAACAATTAAATCTAGGTAGTTCTTGGTAAGATCAAAATTGACTGTCTGTAATAAAAAAGTAAAGAAGCAGAAGTTAGACAATCTGCAAACATGTGTTATGTATTTTACTGTAATTAAACTCAAACAACTTACAATGTCAAAGAAGACTTGGCAAGCATCAATAGTGTTCAACAGTTCAGAAACATGGTCCTTAAAGAAAAGGAGGAACATTTTTAGACAGAATCCTAGACATTAAATGTGTTAAAATGTTTGGGGTACACTGTTCAGAAAATAGTTTGTTTCTTGGAACTTGGATTGATATAAATTTAATAAATATGTAACTGTACTCACTAGGCTAAAATAAAGAAGTTAACACATACAAAACACACTGCAAGGTGGTGGTGGCAGGGGAGGAGGAGGCCAAACAAAAAAAAAGTGACATGAATGCAAGCCAAACTGAGTTTTTATGATGGTTGGTTATTATGTGTTGATTAGTGGGCAGATTCTCCTTCCAGAAATACAATAAAATCTTCCATTCAGTATGGAGAATCCGTAATGTGGATGATTTAAATTGCAATTGAACAGACAAATTAATGATAATGAATTTGGCAGGAGACCTTGTCTGAGGGTGCTGCGGATAGGAAGTGGCTCGTAGGGCCATATTCCCCCAAAAGACAGGGCAGCCAAACCATGATAGGAAAAATGCAGTGGCGCAATGCCACCTACGCCCAGAAATAGGAAAATGATGAATGAAAAGTAAGCAGGTGAAACAATGACCTGTGCCTCCCATGCATGAAATGCACTGAGGGAGAACCCAGCCTCTCCAGTCTACCATGCACCCTGCAGAAACTAAATACTAACCGCTCTGCCCTCAGGTAAACTCGCATGTAGGAGCAAACCAGGGAATCTATGGATGAGGGTAGCCCTTCCTCCAGACTCTAAAGACAGTCGTCTCCCTGTTTGACCTTGCCGTGCGTGACAGAGGCCAAACAAAAAGAAGCGACATAAATGCTAGCCACACTGAGTTTTTATGGCGCTTGGATATGATTAAGGCACTGCGAAAAATCACTGAAATTCCTCAAAATTCACGGCAGTGTTACGGGTAAAGTATCGTATTTCACAGAATGTGCACATAACTATTTTAGAAATTATGTGTACAGACTATTTTTTTAAAACATCAAATAGAGATAAATGCACAGACATCAAAGTTATTCAAACACTTTACAATAGCTTGGGAAATGGTGTTGTAATTAACAGCCTGTAAGTAAAGTGTATCTGCAAGGACAGCTTTCAGTTCTAGTATGTCAGATGCATGGTCACCATTTTTGGTCTTGTAAAACAAATATAATGGGTAAGCCACACTGATCTTGGGCTTCAATCGACTCGTCAGTGACCACTGACAAGCAACCAGACTGTTTTACCAATTCCATAATCTCTTGCAACTTTAGGTAAGTATTCATGTCTCAGCTGGGCTGATGAAAGAATCACTCCATCATTTGTACACTCAATCTAAAGAATTTACGTAACTTTTGGTTGTCCAAGTCTTCAAGAGGAATATTTGCGCAAACGCCCTGCTCAGGTCAAAATTTAATGTGGTTCGTACTTCATGGTTTTCAGTGGATGTTTGTAACATGGAAGTCACGGTTTTTTGTTTCTTTGCAAGTGAAGCAGTCGCAGTACTGCTCTGGATTTCCGCCTTTCTCTTTCGGTAAATACCTGAATCTAAATGCCTGTTAACAGCCAATTCTCGGTAGTGACCGTTGCAGGACGTACAGAAGAGCTTACCTCCATCACTCCTGCACGATACTGCTTTACATGATCTGTTGCAAACACATTTTTAGCCTTTTTAGAGACATCCATTTTTTGTTTACGGTGTGTAGTATTTTCATTTTACGCCTAGATTGCTTATACTCACATGACAATCACTGCACAGCACCATGTGGATGGCAAATAGTATATGCAGGCACACAGCACAGCTGTACAGTTTTGTTAATGTGATTTTTAAAATATAAAATACAAAATTATGAAATAATGTATTGATTTCTTAAGAATATTGTAAAAATCGTGGTATTGGGCTAATTTCACGATTTTCGTGCAGCCTGTGAAATCACAATTTACACAGGGCCTTAGATATGAAGTGTTAATTAGTGAGCGGGTTCTCCTTCCAGAAATACAACCAAGTTTTCCAGGTAAATTTTAACTATGCAAGTGCATGCTGAATTGGTACTTACCTTAAATTCCATGACATCAACAAAGGTGAAGTAATATAAAGCAAGGTTCTTTAGAATTTCTGACTTTTCTTTTTGTAGTTGTGCAAGCTGTTGCTGTAAGATAGATACAGATACAGCAGTAAACAGGTGTGACCAGGATTATACTGCAGCAGAACCAACAAACATATCAACAGCAACAGCAAAAAAAAAAAAAAAAAAAAAATCAATAAAGTGCAGGTTTAGATTGTTGCAAACACCATTAACAAGTTACCAAATAAATGGCCATTTTGTCGTATTTACAGTACCGTGAAAAAGTATTTACCCCGTCTGATTTTCTGCATTTTTTGCATATTTTCGACGCTGAATGATATCAGATCTTCAACCAAAACCTAATATTAGATAAACGGGACCCTGCGTGAATAAATAACACAACATTTTGATACTTATTTCATTTATTTATTAAAGAAAGTTATGCAACACCCAATGCCCCCGAATAAAAAAGTAATCAGTCTCCCACAGCGCCACAGAGGAATTTTGGCCCACTCCTTCATGAAGAACTGCTTCAACTCCGTGACATTTGTGGGTTTTCGAGCATAAACTGCTCTTTTCAGGTCCTGCCACAACATCTCACTGGGGTTTAGGTCTGGACTTTGACTAGGCCATTCCAAAACTTTAAATTTCTTGTTCTTCAACCATTCTGATGTAGACTTGCTTGTGTGTTTTTCTCGGATCATTGTCTTGCTGCATGACCCAGCTGCTATTGAGCTTCAGCTCATGGACGGAGAGCCTGACATTCTCCTGTAGAACTTTCTGATACAGAGCTGGTTCCTTCAATGATGGCAAGTCGTCCAGGTCCTGATGCAGCAAAGAGTCCCCAAATCACTACACTACCACCACCATGGTTGACCGTTTGTATGCGGTTCTTACTGTGGAATGCAGTGCTTGGTTCTCGCCAGGGCCCATATTGGTCAAAAAGTTCCACTTTCGACTCATCTGTCCATAGAACATTGTTCCAGAACTCTTGAGGATCATCCAGGTGCTTTTTGGCAAACTTGAGACAAGCATTCATGTTCTTCTTAGTGAGCAGTGGTTTCCGACTTGTTACTCTGCCATGAAACCCATTTTTGCCCAGTGTCTTTCTGATGGTGGAGTCATGAACACTGACCTTAGCCGAGGCGAGAGAAGCCTGCAGATCCCTGGATGTTGTTCTAGAGTTCTTTGTGATTTCCTGGATGATTTTACGCCTTGCTCTTGAAGAGATTTTGGCAAGATGGCCGCTCCTGGGAAGATTCACTACTGTCATTTGGACAATATGGCTCTGACTGTGGTTTGGTTGAGCCCCAGAGCCATAGAAATGACTTTGTAACCCTTTCCAGACTGAAAGGCATCAACGACTATTTTTCCCGGAGGTCTTCAGGAATTTCTTTTGATCGTGGCATGATGTGCCTCTAGAACCTGTGTGCTGATGACTTCACTCTGATGGTAAGGGCCAAATTTATATTGGGCAGGGCTGGCCCAAATCAGGCCTGATTGTTAACCAAAGTATTACAAACAGCTGACCCTAATTATCCCTTTAATTGGGTTGAGTTAACTAGGGGAGCAGTAACTTTTTCACACCTGAAGATTTAATGTTTGATTACCTTGCACACCAAACAAATGAAAGAAGCACCAAACTTTGGTGTCATTTTTTTCTCTCAGACTCTATATACCTCTATATACTACTACAACCCACAAAAAGATCTGACCAAATTCAATGTGAAAAATGTGCAAAAATGCAGAAAATCAGACAGGGGGCAAATACTTTTTCACAGTACTGTACTTATACCAGAAATTAACATTTAAACTGCACAATGGCTGTGCCAACAAAAACATAGAATAAAAGTAAACAGCAATGTTTTCCTGCCTGACATCACAAATGCCGCTGTGACTGTCATTTACTGTCCTGGATGTACCTTATTTGAGCAAAATATCTACCTGTGGAACAGGAAAACTGTACGTATTGAACAGCACTGTATGTATTAAGCTGTACGTACTAAAACACAAAAGACCTGCCTGTGGAACAGGAAAACTGTACGTACTAAAAACGGTATACGAGTTATAAGCAAGTCCGTTTTAACCAGAGTAATTCCCCCCATTAAAACCCATGCTGTTTGGCAGGGACACACCTCCTCAATACGTTATAAATGAAACAGGATCCATTATAAAAGGGGTGGACCTATATTAGATCTGTTATTATATATCTTGCAGATTACATTTTTCAAAGTTTCACTATTAGTCAGTGGTTTATTATGAAATAGAAGGAAGAATGATCAGCTGGATGAATTGGCGATCTGAGATGTTAGGCTACACTTTTGAATTTAGGAATCCAAGAACAAGTTTTATCAATTTAAATATTACATTTTGTTTCAGAAATCATTTTACCTCAAAATTAGCGTATAGTAAGTATGTTCTTTTCATAATGGAGAAATTAATTTCTAATTACAGGTGAGCTTGTTATCTTTGCAAAGAATGCAAATGTATAAATTCTTCTTGGATTTCCAATGATCAAGTAATAGGAGTATATAATAAAGAGTAACAATTAGCTTAAAAAAAAAATGTAAAAAAATCCAAAAATGTTCAAACTTACCAAAAGAATATCCAGAAAAAGCCAAGTTACGCATGCAAAATAAAATGTCGACCCAAAAACATAAAACAATACAGTAAGAGAAACTTAGACCAAGTTACACATGACGTAGCAGTAACGCATTCCAAATAAGCGGTTAAGTCATTAAAACACTATAGCATGAGGCACAAATGCATGTTAAATCCTTTAAACAAAACATTTCACATAAAAGCAAGCCAAACTGACAATACAGTTTACACCAACAGAAATGCATCAAATGGTTTTTAGAAAGATGTTCCTTTAAAACTGGGGTTACAGTAGGGACAGGTTGTTTTTTTTTTTTGTATGAATTGAAAACAAAAAACACTTTTGGTATATAAATCTTAATTTTGATAGAGTAGGAAATAGATCAAATTTTATTTCCAGGTTATCTGTCTCAATTGTGTTCTGAAAACGAAATCAGCTGCCGAGATCAGGAATGAGGTAATCCAGAGTGGGTGTATAAAAAGACTACACCCACATTCCAGGTCAAGTTACTGTGCTGTTCAAAAACTTAACAGAACACAGCAGAGGGCAGGATCTCTTTTGCTTGTTTAGCTATGGAGGATCGTAGTCGTAATCTGTCCTTTTCCAATTTGATTACCGATTGTGGGTAGTTTTTTTTTTTTTTTTTTTTTTTTTTTTTGGTCACACACTGTAACTGACAATGTTGTTAAGGCTCAAAAGTAGTAATTATTTAGAATAACTAATAATAATATGGTGGGTATCAACAGGATCCAATGAGTCCAAATTCATAATGAAAAGTAGAAAGGATTTCAATAAAATCTGAACAGAAATGTAATACAATAAAACTGATGAGGCTGGAGGTACGTACTGTAAATACAGTAGTTCAGTAGCTACTTAAAACCTCAGTTGTGCATAATTCCTAACCATTAACAAATACTGACTTATTTTTTAACTAATGTTAAACTATAAAACTATAGTTAGTGCCTTTTAGAAAAGCACTGGTATGCCAGATCTATTTGAAATATCATAAACGATAGAAGGTTGAGGAAAACACATCACAGGAAAACTTACGGTATACAATTAGCACTGATTTAACTTTATATATTGAAGAATTACATAGGAAACTTACTTGCTTACCTGATAAAAAGGTACTTACTGCTGTGGCACAGTGCTTAATGAAGCCATCCAGTAATTAAAGTTTACTGCACTGTAATATTGTATATTTGTACTACCACAAACAAACGTATGTCAACACTATTTAAACAATAAAAGTTGTACATATTAAATTGTTAATAATTGCTTACAGAAACAATAGTAAAGCTACTTTATATGCTAATAATTCAGCATATTCACAAGGAACATAGAGATTATACACATTGTAATGTACTTGAAGTTGAAATGAAATGTGTACCATACTATAATAACCTGGTTACATTTAATGGTGTAGCTCCTGTAGTATTAAAATATATTCCTCTCCTCCTAATTAGCATCAGTACAATTTCACTGCACCCTACAATGTAAAATAAATTGGCAAGAACACATTTTTTATACTGCTTCTGCACTTAGTTTTGTACTGACTCCAGAGCAACTGTTCAGCTATCACAGGAAATACAGTAGTGTACCCCAATGTGCATGGCAGTGTTCCTCATAGTCCACTACACACATTACAATTAACAAAAAAAAAAAAATTATGTTTATATATATATATATATATATATATATATATATATATATATATATATATATATATATATATATATATATATATATATATATATATATATATATATATATATACACACACCATACATACATACACACACACACACACAAAAAAAAAAACAAACAAACAAACAAAGCAAACAGTCTTTTGTAGTAGAGCACGGAAGAGAGGGGAGTACCACAAAATCGAATTTACTATATTCCTCATAGTAAAGCAGTCTAATACCAATAGAAAAGCATGCTTTTTTCACTACTTACATTGTTGTTGCGTGTTTCCACAGCTGGGAATTTTCTGACAATGAACTTGACAGCAGACTCAAGGTTTTTGTCTATAAGGTATGACGGCTTTGCTTTGGGGTCTCCACATGCCTAAAATAAGAGTAGAAATAATAAAAACAGATACAGATGCTATAGTAGGCAAACCTTTGTAAGCAAAGCTACAGTAATTACTATAGTACAGTAAAACACTGATTGGTTTTCAGTGGACAGGTGACAAGATGAGAAGGCAAGGTGCAGGGGTTTGTCACAGCTGGATATGCAATGGGAGAAAGACTAGAGACGCTCTACTACAGAAAGATACTGTATGGGAAGTTTCAAAGCATTTACAGCAACACAGCGGAGGGTGAAAAGACTCAGTCCTATAGGAAGAAAGGTGAGTTTTTAGATTATGTTAAAGTGCCAGCACAATGCTCCGATTATCTGAAACAATGCTATAAAAAATTGAACAAAGGTGCAATTGAGGTAGGACTGTGCATGGTTCATGGGATGCATGCATGTTGTGTTGTTTTGTGAAATAAATGTGGGTTTCTCTGACTACATTCCTTTCTTTTTCCCTCCAGTCCGCTTATATTCCTGGCATCCAAATGAAGGAGCAGAAAGTCAAGATTATTCACTTACTGAAATACCGTTTACAGAAAACTCTATCAATCATGTAACACTAAAGAAACGCAGTATTCTCAATGAAACATAGTATTCTCAATGCCTAAATCTCCTGCAAAAACTGTCCCAAAACACAGTTAAGGGAAGAGGGTTAATACAAGACCAGGTCACACATCACAATGCAGTTAATGTTTACTCATCATTTCTTAGTAAAGTTTAGCTGTTACCTAATTTAAAAATACCAATTTCAAGAAAGATGGATTTTATTTACAATCTCACCTTTACTTTGGTCTAAAACTGCTACCTTTTTGGAAAAAAAAATATATATATTATATATTATATATATATATATATATATATATATATATATATATATATATATATATATATATATATATATATATATATATATATATATATATATATATATATATATATATAAAATTGCCAGCTTTCTCTTGGCCAAACCACAGGACGAAGAGAGGGAAAAAAAAATTCTAAAAAGGCACATTTAAGTTTCAGTACTAAACTACCATTATTAAACAAATTACAGTGGTCTCAAAATACAGTATATTAACACACACAATGTTTTGTCTTTTATACAGTTTATCACTGCATTTATATTTGCAGGTGCCCATGGAGATTACCAAATTCCTAGTTCCTCTTTACAGGAATACTGTATGACACTCAGCTATTAAAGCCTGATTATGAGCAATATTATGCATGGATTAAGTTATACATTTGTTAAGAGAATTTTCTTTGTACTGTGTATATCCATGATAAGACTAAATAACGAGCTTACCATGGAGTTTACCTGGGACTGCTCATCTGTCAGGCAAAAAAAGATAGGACTGTCTTAGCTCTATTTACAATGTACTATTTAGCTAAGAATCACATTTTCTCTGACTGTATTAGCAGGAACTATTTCACAGGGCACAGTTGTGAAAAGTGTATTTGATCTGCCAATAGCCTTGAATTCTACTTCTGAATTGTGAATTACAAAAAGAGAAGTCATATGGAATGTGATACTGGTCAGAAAGTAGGAGAGGAGAGGGGGAGGGTTGGGGATTGGGGGTGGAAGGTGAAAAGCTTTGCAAACCTTCCAAACTTGTCCTTGCTGGGGAAGCATTGTAACAAAAAGAGAGAAAATTACACATAAACACAGGTTGCCAACATCTAACATGCATTTCTAAATGTCAAAAATTTAGCTTTGGAAACAAATGCATTACATTTAACTTTACTAAAGAAGGTAATTTCCAAAGCTCAAATACGCATATCATTTTGTTCCCACAGCTAACATACACACAATGCTATATTGATTATTGTGGCAGTTGTGTGTATTGATGAATTCAATTCATGTTTCACAGAGGTTCAGGTAGTATGCGATTAGTAAAAGGATCAACACATGCATGTAAAACAAAGGAGATCATTACGGTAGTTTTAGTCTAGGCCAATGAATATTTTACAAACCTAAAAAAAAAAAATGTTCAAAAGCATAAAAAAAAAAAAGAACTTTCATACAAAAGTGAAGTTTATCATAAACAATGCCATGCCTCCAACTGGTATTTCAATAGCTTGGTTAATGTCTGCCAGTAAAGACTAATTACTGTTTCTAACGTTATGCAGTTTGCTATGTCAATACACGAGTTCACATAAATGATATCTAACATGGCAGTTACTGATAGCTTAACTATCAGTTAGAGTAAGTAGCAGGGTTGCGATAAATATGGCGTTATAGGTCCCCACGTGTTGCTACAACTGTTTAAAAATGTACATGTAATATTTATTTTCATTGTTAACATCCTGACAACTTTTTACACTAATAACTTGCAAAGCTATTTTCAAAATGGCCACTCTAGTGCACTGGGGTTTGAGATCTGTCCTCTAAATCACTGCAGGAAGCGCAATAATTTAAAAAAAAAAAAAATCACCATGGATCGTTATTGCTGCGTTACCTGTTTGACTATGTGGGCAACAATCTAGTGCACTACAGCGGCCATTTTGAAAAGAGCTTTGAAACAGAAGTGTAAAAAGTTTTCAGGATGTTAATGAAAAGAAATTACAAGTATGTTATTTACACAGTTGTAGCAACACGTGAGGATGTGTAACACTATATTTTTCAAAACCCCGCTACTTACTCTAAGTAACACATAGTACAGTACCTGTAATAAAAGTCTAAACACCAAAATATTTTCATACAACTAGAGACAATAAGTCTAAGTGTGACTTCAATTGTCAGAAAACTGTCAGAAATACAAATTCAAATAAGCATACCTACTGTACTGTACCTACTACCTAAAGTTGTGTCTCATACTAAAGCCCCTTTCACACTGACATGCTCTACCCGGGTCAGAACCTACCCAGGTTAGGACACGGTGTCATGTGGCTCGGCTACGCGGTTTCACACTGCTTTTGATAAAGCAGGGTTGACCTGGATGACAGACTCAAGTATACAATGTGTGTATCAATGGCCAGGAAGCAGCTTGTTACGGATGCTTCTATCCAAACTTCTCTCGGTTGAGAGATCAAATATTGATTAGAGCAAACGTTACTTCATCCCTGCTGCAATCTGGCCCATGGTGCGTCTTAAGCAACTAAATTATGGCTAAACAGAATAAACAGAAATGTTCCTTACGGAAGCGAAACCTTCACGCAAGTGTGGCTTTTTGTTATTTCATCGGCTTATGGACGGCTGTCATGCATTTTGTCTCGCTCAACCCGGGTCAAAGCATGTCGACCTACACCGTGGTAGGTCGATGGGACCTGGGTACATGGTTTCATACTACGCAGGATTGTGACCGAGGTAGCCAGAGTGAAATGTGGCTTTACATTGTCATTTGCAAACATAATTCTAAAAATTGAAAAATCTAATGTTCTATAAAAAAAGCAGGGAAGACAAGCTCCATCACAACCCAGGAAATAAATTAGGCCTACATTTAAATTCATAGATCTCTGCTGTTTCCACACTGCAGGATTCAAAATGTCATATTTTCACAATTGATTTTAATAAACACTGATTATATTAGCCTTTGGTCTGCACACCGGTTACTCAGATAAATTATGTAGACTATTTTGTTTTCACTGAACAACAATCCTTTTCTAATCGAAAAGTTATGAAGGACACTAAACAGAATGTGTAAAAACACTAATGGCATTGAAAAAAAGACACTTGTTGAAACATTTTGTAGAATTGATTTAAAAATTTACTAAAAAACTTTTTTTTTTTTTGCTAGCCTACATTATAATAAAAAAAAAATATAATAATAAAAAAGAGGACTTGACAACTGGTTTTATTCTTTTAGGTCTAACCCCTATCATCTGGACAGTCCCCATGTAACATGTTCTGTTGTACCTTTGTGTCTAGTGTAAACAGTACAGCACTTGTACTGTATGTTATATATTAAAAAGGTATCTAATAATTACTGGACAAGTTTGTATAATTTAATGTTGTATTAATTTAAAACAAACAAGATTATTGGACATTGCAGTTTAAAAAAGTCAAATCATTCCACAAGTAATAGTCAACTCAAAATTGCATTTGTGGTCATTGAATGACTGTCATCAAACCACTGATAGTTCCTTTTTATACCACAATATTTGCATGAATGGCCAATACAGTTTTCAGGTTTAAACAACTATATTAATACTGTAGCCAGCTTCTTCTGAAGGTTTTGTTGTTTTAATGTCATTCCAAAACACCTAAGTTTTCGGAAAATGTAACAGAATATTCTGAAAGTCTGAAATTCAGCACCTAGAAATTGCCGATTAAATTCCGAAAACTAACAAAACGTACATCATGTAGACACACTTTGGGAAAACTTATTCCAATAGCGTACTACACATGTGCAAACTTTGACCTTCATTCCTGCATGTGGTTTTAGAAAAGATAAAATAATAATAATAATCTGTTGTCAGTCTGCACGCATCTATTTGTCTAGTTAGGGATAAAGTAATACATTTGTTAAAGTCTGTATGTATTTGTTAATAGCCCATCCTGAAGCAGCAAATGTTTTCCAGCTTTAAAATGACGTGATAATTTAAGTCTGGTAATATAGAAAAAGAAACTGGTAATATAGAACAGGATGAGCTGTTGGAAAGGCTGATTGCACATTGTGGGGAATCTGAATATTGAGGTATAGGATAGTAATCTTTGAATTTAAGATCTGACACTTCGATAAAGCACTATATTGGATTGGTCTCCATTCTATTGCAGAAATGTCTGGTCTTCAAATTGTACTTAGGCTACTGCAGTACTTTGGATGCAAAAATATCCTACTTCAAGGTATACCGTTGAATTCAAATTAGATTTTCTATCGTTAATCACGTAAACACAGAAAAGCGACATTTTAAGAAAATCAGCTTTCCGATTCAGTTTTCCAAAAAGATTAGTTTTCAGAAAACGCTTTGTCATGTAAAACGTATTGATTGTTTCCATTAACTTGTAAATACCCGTCAAGAGAAGGCTTCAAAAAGCTAGTTGATGGACAGAGACTGAAGCAGCCTGTCAGATTTGCAGCAAAAGGTCTGTAACGGGCCTTTTTAAAATTATCACGTCATTTTAAAACATTTGTTGCTTCACTGTGGGCTATTAACAAATACATACAGACTTTAACAAATGTATTACTTTATTCCTAGACAAATGGATGCATACAGACTGACTACAGATTATTATTATTTAATCTGTTTTGTAAAACCACATGCAGGAGAAAAGGATCAAAGTGTGCACATGCGCAGTATGCTATTTCAATCAGTTTTCCAAAAAAGGCTGTTTACATAATACATTGTGTTAAGTTTTCGAAATTTAATCGGAAATTTCTAGGTGCTGTTTTCCGAAAACTGACTTTCAGAATATTCTGATACATTTTCTGAAAACTGTGTTTGCAAGACTTTTGATATCGGAATTAGTTGTCCAAAAAATATCATAATTTTTATTCTCACGTAAACGCACTTATTGACCGTCACTAACAAGAGCGAATGAGTGTGCCTCTAGACCAGTGGTTCTCAAACTCTTTGGACTGCACCCCCCTTCCTATTGTCTGTGGTACTTTATGTGAAATGACCCCCCCCACCCCCCACCCTACCCACCCTACCCACCCCCCCACCACCACACATATGTACATATACCATTTTAAAAAAAATAAATCCAACATGCCACCAGCCACCAATCCATCGCAATAACAGCAAACTTAATGCTGCAAATAATAGTTTACTGATTGTTTCCAACGCTGATGAACATGTACATCACCAGGTGCCATCTAGACTTTTACTCCACAGCGCCTCCTGACATCCAACAGTTGTCAGCAGCAACACATTTGCATTATCATATAATATATATCTATATATATATATATATATATATATATATATATATATATATATATATATATATATATATATATATATATATATATATATATATATATACACACACACACACACACACACACACACACACACACTTTTGAAAACAAATTGTTCTAAATTATTTCTTTCATTTTCTGCTTAAAGAAATAAGGCTTTTTAACTTTCACATAGCCCTTTAATTCTCCAAAACTATGTGTATCACATTAAGAACTGACAGGACAAGAAAGACGATGCTGTATGGAGCTGTGACTGGTAAAACATTCAGTGACCAGTCACTGTGACGGGCAGTTTTTCCTAGCAGAAAACTACCCAATACTCTTTTGTTTTCAAACCGATGTCAGTCATAAGCTTGTGCTCACAGACCAAATTAGTTACAAGTACTAATCATATGAGGGGAAAAAAGAAAACAGGAAGGGCAGTACCAAATTACTAAGAAAAAAAAAACTTGCAATGATTATGAACAGAAATATTACTGCTGGACACTAACATTCAATCCAAAATGAAGGCCCTTTTAGCAATGTTTATATCAGCCATATTCAAGGGAACTTAACCTAAAATAAATAAATACATGTTCGTACCTCTCATTAGTATAACAACTGTCTTATGAGTCCCTTATTCTGTAGATGTTTACAGTAGTTTCCAAGGCCTTATTTTAACTTTGACTGCATTGTAAAATCCACTTAACCTGCATCCACACTGTATACAGGAGTCAAGTCGCTCCCTGTACTCCCTTTGCTGTACATAGGACTTTAAAAGTGTGTCAGGTGTGTGATGTTTATCTATGCTGCAGAGTGAATCTATGGTGTTGTAGTATGACAAATGTGATTTCTTCAACTGAAAATTTAATCAAATCTCCAGGCCAAATGTAGGGAAAATTAAGTTATTATGCTTGTACACTACGTAAGAAGTTAAAATCCCTTTTGGAAAAGAAACATTTAACATGAGAGATCTTACCAGTATTGTGTGTGTGTGTGTGTGGACAACTTTTTGGGTCTTCCAGTCCTGGGTCTATCAATTACAGATGATGTTTCTCTGTACATGTTGATTACCAGACCTTGAAAATTGAGTGATGCAATCTATTCCACGCAATGTTTTTCCTTCTTTATGCAAGTCAAGGTTATTATAATAGTAGAAAACACTAGTGGAGGCTTTGAGTAAATTGTTGCTATGCATAATGCATCGGAGTAGAAAAATGCAACATGTCTAAAACTTTTGCACAACAGAGTGTGTGTATATATATATATATATATATATATATATATATATATATATATATATATATATATATAGATAGATAGATAGATTACAAAAAACAGCAAAAAGTACACAAACCAGATTATGCATGTGCAAGCATAGTACTCTCTATGGAAAACTATCTAGGTCAAAAAAGTGCTGCTTTAGCACGAATGAGACTCTCCTGACAGAAAAATGGCAAGCAAGTAATACTGAAACGTCTTGCTTCAACAGTGCCCAACTTGCTGGAAATGTTAAATGTGTGTACTGATTTTTAGATAGATTGTATATATTATATTTTTTTTGTTGCGAATGTAATAAACGAGAACCAGAATGGTGAGTCTTTTTCCCCTTCATTTTACAATGACATTTTTCCACATTTGTTTCACTTGAAGTGTTTAAAGTTAAATTTCAGTTTTTGTTTGGTTTCATTCAACTACAATAAGGCACAAGTAAACCTCATGTTATTACTTTATGAAAACGTGTCGATGGCCACTGTTTACTGTGAAGAAATGGCAAGGAATGAAAAGTAAAAAATAAAATGCATTGTCAACATGTTATGTACTATTGAATAAACAAAACTTTTAACTTGAACTGCTATTTGGCATCCTTTGTTTTGTAGTTAATTCACTGGGGTAAAAGTCCTACACAACTTATAGTTTACTCATGGAGCATTTTTCTATTTTTATGTTACATATTGTAAGGTCTTCCTGTAAAATAAAGACACACACACACACACACACAGGGGCACGCCCCTTGCTCCTGCTGCTATGCTGCCTCTGCCTGTGTTCAGAACAATATAATGGCTTTTATTGCTTTTTGAAAAACGAATAAATATCCAAATGAATATTTTAATTATGAGCGAATATTCGAACATGAAAATCCTGCGTTTGTCCCAGCACTAACAAAATATCCAGCTAAAGAAGAAATTGTAATCCGAAACATCCTGATATAATTTATTTTTTATCAATTCATAGTTGTGTATCTACATTACCTTTTTCTTTTTAATTCTGCACCTTATGGTACACAGTAGTTTTCCTTTTTAAAATGACAGATAGATAGATAGATATAGATAGCTAGATACAGACAGATAGATAGACAGACAGATAGATAGAGACAGATATTATTATTATTATTAAGAAATTATAATGATAATAGAATTTTAAGGGGAAATACGTATCCATCTGCTGCCCGGCAAAGTGGCTGTTGACACCCAGCTGAAAAAACCTGATCCGCCAGTCTTGTAGATGCTACTGTGACTAACAATAAGGATTGACTTTGCTTCTAGCGGACTAGATTAGTTGCGTGTTGCTGGGTGAAAAAAATCTTGTAACTACAT
Organism: Polyodon spathula; assembly: GCF_017654505.1. NCBI lineage: Eukaryota > Metazoa > Chordata > Actinopteri > Acipenseriformes > Polyodontidae > Polyodon > Polyodon spathula. The sequence goes on from NC_054544.1 coordinate 14,670,285, forward strand.
GGCAGCTGTGTTACGTCCTGACAGAACATTTAACCAATCAGAGAGTTGAAGGGGCGGGTATTCTGTGTTAAGCACGTGGAGAGGCTAAAATGTTAAAAATGACTGCTAATGAATGCCAATTATTTTCAAAGCAAAAATAGTAAATGAATGCAGAAGATCAAAATAAGCCGGCGATCGGCGCAATCCACCGCCTAATAACCAGCAGGTACCCAGTTGAAATGCCAGTTCAGCCACTGACTCATTGTGTGACCCTGAGCAAGTCGCTTCACCTCCTTGTGCTCCACCTTTGGGGTGAGATGTTGTTGTAAGTGGACTCTGCAGCTGATGCATAGTTCACATACGCTAGTCTCGTATCTTGTAAAGCGCTTTGTGATGGTGGTCCACTATGAAAGGTCCTATATAAAAATAAAGATGATGATCATTTATTATTATTATTATTATTTATTATTATTATTATTATTATTATTAGCGCCCGTTACTTTATTAAAAAAAAAATATTATTTTCAGGTATTAACATTGTCCATTTTTTGTCAGAATAGTATACTGTAAGGTGACATATAGTATGTCATAAACCATATTGTTGTGATATCATAACAACATGTACCCAGGTGCTTGTGAGAGATATTGGGGGTTCATATACAGACTGTACGCCTTTAAGAAGAAAAGCATGATGTGATATCAGCTGACATACAAAATGCTTAAGTGCAGAGGTGCTGGATTATTACACTCTGATTTCATGAAACAGATATGATGGTGACCAAAAGTGTGTGAGTACTGAAATTAATAGTTACATACAAAAAATGTAGAACAGCAAAAACAAAAATAGATGTGCATTCACAAAATGCCCTGAAAACTGAACAAAGAAAACAATTTAAATAAAGCAATAAGCTCAATAATTAAAGTAAAAAGGAAGTGAAAAGGCTACCTTTTTTTTGTTAACTCCAATAAACCTACGTTATCTTTCCCCAGTCAAATTGTAGAGTGCCTAAATAAGCATGGTAATTTACCATAATAAAAAACAGTTATGAAAAAGAAAATGTAGAGCACAAAAAAGCGCAACCAGATAGTCAATGAAAGACAACATATTATTCAAATTCTTAGTCATATTATATTTAAGGTAAGGCATGTTTATTTTTCTGTTAAAAGTGCTCTAGGCTATAGGCTAACATTCTGCCACCCAGCTGTACAGAATTCCTGGGGAGAACCCTGATACTGTGATGATTTATGACAGGCCTACATAAAATTCCTAGTCTAAATAACCCACCCCTATCTGACACCTTATTAAAATGTGGCTGTTACTTTACAAAAAGGTTTAACTTCACAAACTTAAACTATGTTTTCCAAATGTGGAATACAAAGCAAACCTCACTTACTGTACTCAATTTTAAAATCAGTCTGCATTTTGCACCCACTACTGAACATGTTTCAACATGGTGATCACCAATATCACAGCTGAGCAATAGAGACCCAGGTTATGATCTCTGTCACAACCAAAGTAATACCTGAGAATGTATGCTATTGCAGTAATGCCCAGACTGTTAATGTAAAAATTACACTGCACTAAAATAATAAAACCTACAAAAGCACCATAAATAAATCAAATGGTGTCCTCTGCTGTACTTTCTTCACCCTACCCACCCCCCAAAGTAAAGCCTGGCTGCATTTAGCATCTTATTTTTCACTCCATTGCATAGTAGTTTGACTCAGGCAAAGTTTTAGTCACCTCTGAGAGTAAATAACCACAGCTGAAGCGAAAAAGCTCAAGATAGCCTTACTTGCATTAAAAATTGGAACTTCTTTAATTCCCGTGTTTGCACCCCTGTCAAATGGCTTACCTTGTGTACTAAACAGACTGCCCAAACTACTAATTACAAAATCTTACAACTTAATATGATTTAATATTGAATTGAAATGGTCTAATTATATTAACAAGTACAGCTGACACAAAGTACAGCATGGGCAAAGTCTCTGAAAAACTCCGGAAGTACCTGAAATCCTAGCTTTCAGTGAGCTGGTTGGCATGTTAATTTCTAACCGATACTTTGCGGACAACACTACAGTATTGTCCACAAATTATCAGTTACTGGTATGTGGTGATAACATTCTTCAAGAGCTGTAAATTACTGATCCATAAATAGCGTGCACTATTGTAAAAAGACTAACAATGAAAAATAGTGTAACGTATAGCTAGTTTTGCTAACTGAAGGCTGTAATCGAGGCAAACGTCAACATCTTTTTCAAATAAAAATGTATTGTAACCACTATGTGCTGCAGCATTCAGTGAACACTCTTTTACACTGTGGTGGTAGTTACTGTAGCCCACATACAAGGTTTTACTACATAAATGCGCATAAGAATCCGATAACAAGTATATCCGACTGTAGGCTACTCCAAGATACGTTAAGAACGAACACACACACACACACAAATAAAATACAATATATACATAGGACATGTAAACATTTTCAGCTGTTTTTCACAGGCTGCCTATAGTGTCAGTAATACTATTTTCACGGCCTTGGCTGCATTTCTTCCCGTCTACAGCCCATTCCTAAATCCAGTCTCTGCACAGTCATGTTCCATGCTATAGCTCCCAATCGTCTTAAACAAAACGCTAATTACTATACCCGAAATCATTATTTCGATAAGGGGAAGTGTGTTCGTTTCCCCTCCACCTCACCTTTTTTATGTTGTAGATGCGGGTAAGCATCCCGATGCCCCTGTCGTTCAGGATGGTCAGTTTCTCCGCCAGCTTTTGCTGGCTAGGCTGCAGCACTCCCCGCGACATGCTGCCTGCTTAAGTGTTTTACAAAAAACGACCCCTCTAAATGTTCCTTCTGTAGTGTATAATGATGACTTTATATTAACTGTCACAATTTAGTGTTTAAATATTCCCATATTATGAGTAAACAACCTATCAAAGTCCCCTACTGTCCCTTCAGCGTCTCCCTGTTTTCTCTAGGTGTTGCCCTGACTCAGAACGAGGCCGTTTCCTGCAACACCGACGCATACCACGTGACATTGCTGGGTGCTAGGCGCTGGGCGAAGATATATAGAAGGCTTGTTCTATGATGCTAGGGCTGTTTTGTCTGTATACTGCTTAATTGTTACGGGTTGGATACAGATTTCAGTAGCATCACTTTGTTTTTTTTTTTTTTTTTTTTTTTTTTTTTAAATACATAATTAAATGCCAATGGCATAAAACAAATCCTAATTCACCTTGAAAATTATCACCAATGTATGGCAACAATAGCTCTGATTAAATATGTTTTGTATAATTCTTACAATAAAAAATAATTATTTTTTAAAGAAGTTTGCCTTCTGTTCTGATATGCACATGGCAAACGTCACCATGAGATACATGGAGGAACAATCAGCGGTCTGGAAGCCATTTAACTTAATCTCATTTTGAGGATTGTTCTAATTTTACTGCACGTATTATTGTACCAGATTAAATATAACGACATGTAGAGATTTATTTGGGTTCCTTCAACTGGGGAAAATAGTTTTATCTATACCGGTGCTGTATATATAAATATATATATATATATATTTATATATATATATATTTATGGGTTATCCGGTTTAATATATTATAATATATATATATCTAAATATAGATATATAACCGTGTATATATAATATTTGACTGTATAATAACACGACACTAAACACTTATATTGACCTTAAGGCTTACATACTCAGCTATACTGTATAACGTAAGACCAGGGAACGACTAATAATAATAGCAAAGTACTTCTTAATATGTATACATATATGTTGTTATTATTAATAGTAGTAGTAGTAGTTTTTTGTTTTTTTGTGGTAATATTGTTATTATTACGTCATGTGACAATGTTAAATTGCTTACACATGTACAGTTCTGGATACATTCATTCAGGAAAATTACTTTAACGAACCAAAACGGGGCCCCCAGCAACTAGATGGTGCTGTTCTGAACCTCACACCTTCAAATGACTCGAAGGGTTAACTTTTTTTTTTTTTTTTTTTTTTCTGTCAATTCTGCTTCAGCTATTACTAGCACTGCAGAATACAATGGAAGTCAAGTATACATTTAAGTGTGGACAGAGACGAGAGCCTGTTTGAAGCTGTTGGGATTTTTGTAAAAAAAAATTGTTGCTGTTACCTTGCAATTATTAGGGAAAACGTGGAAAGATTCCAAAGTCCAGCTTGTGGAAGAAGCAGCGCAGCCCGAGGGAGTTTGTGGATATGTCCAGGATCTCAGCCTGGACCTTCAAGTTGGAGTTATAAAGCCCTGGCTACTAATTGGTGAGATAAAAGTGTAATTGTTCCGCCTTAGTTTTAGCTTTAGAAATATGTCATATTTATTACGGTATTCTTCAGAGAAAGCGGTTACACTATTAACAGTAATTATTGCCTATGTATTACAGTAACACTCAGTACTAAACCAATATTAACACAACATTTTAAAACTCAAAATATGTGAAGTGAGCATAGTTTGCCTTACAGTCATTTAATCTCAGATGTGACAAGTGTATTGCTGTTGTTGTCTAACAATGTAGGACATGTGTTAGCTTGTGTCATTTGACGTGGTAAAGTTACAGTATCTGTCAAAACCACAATAATTAAGTTCTACAGAATTCTGTGTAATACCGAATTGTTTTTATATTAGTGTTGGTAATTCAAATGTAGTTACGTATACGTGATCTATTTGATTGAATTTATCATTAATGTTAGAAGTGTGAAAGATGCACACAAATTAATTAATTAATTAATTAATAATTAATTAATTAATTAATTAATTAATACACCCTTTTTCTTCTACCCTCACAAGACGTTGCTCAAGATTTTGATACGTTGAAAAAATTTAAGGTAAACATGTACACAGAATATATGTTAGCACTGTCATCTGCTTATACATTTTGAAATGATGGCTGCTTTCATAGACTAACGGACTACCTACTGGTACTTTAAATAATTTTTAATGAGTGTGATTTTTTAATTTTTGTTTTTACAAGAAGTTTAGTTATTTTCCTTTTTTGTTTTGTTTAAGGTTTCACATGTACTAAATGTTGCATATGGAGTTGAAAACACCTTTCCAGAGCAGTTTGTTTATAAAGCGTTTTCTATATTGGATCTTCCAGACACTGATATAACATCATTTTTTCAAGACTGCTCCAAGTTTATAGAGAAAGCCAAGGCGCAGGTAAATTCTGTACATGGTTTGAAATATGTGTGTCATATCCCATGTATTGTACAAATCACAGTCACCAAGTTATCCTGCCCAGCTTTTGTTTTTTTTTTTCACTGAACTGTGTTGACTTATAAACTAAACATCTTTGATCTCTGGATGGTGTGTTCATCACAGCTTCATCACAGCTGGTTTGTCTATGTCCCATCTTTCTTTAAGTCTTACCATTTTTTGATTGTTTGTTTGTGAAGTTACATATATGTACTGTCTTGGAGATCAGAAATGACAAAACGTAACTAGGACCACATAGAAGTAGCTGTGTCAAATTATTAGTAGTAAAAAGTAAATGCTATAGACCTGAGGAAAAAAAATGATAGAACAATATAATTAAATCAAAATAATTCTAAACTACAGACACCATTCAGCAGAAAATTAATTACTGTAGCCTAGGTGTTTAAAATTGGAGTGGGTATTTTGTTTGATTATTTTTTTTTTCAATTGGCAGATGTTTCAACAAGGAGAGAAGTTTTATGTAGATTTTATGATTGACTTTGACAGATCAGTTTAGGATCAGAGCAGGATCCACTGATGCACACCAAACCTGATTCTCTGTGTCGTATGTGCAGGGCAGTGCTAGATGTTTCACAATGTATTATTTAGTGTTGTGTAAAAAGATCATATCGCCACTAACCATTGTTTTATATACAGCCTCTTTACCAAGCCACAGGTATCATTACCAGCAACTTGACACAGTTGCATGAAGTGAGCTTATGTAGGTTTCTATTTACAACAGCAATTAGAAATAAGTTTCCACTCCATTTGCAAATGAGTAGTAAGCCTTTGCCACTGTTTTGCCAATGCATATTTCATATTAACAGGTATAATACACCTTTGATCATTAAAAATGTATGGCTTCTTAGCACTATCTACACTACCTCTGTTTTTTTTTTTTCTCCCTGTCATTGGAATACATTCATTCATAGTTATCTCAGCAAAGCAATTGGGGAACATGGTTTTTACAAAATACTTTACTCTGTTGCCACAGTTAAATATAACTACTGCTTCTGATAAAATTGTCTGGCTGTTGACTACATTGTGGTTATGAGATAAGTACAGCAATGCTAAGTAATGTGTTTGTTCATAAAGCTGCACTGTGCTCTCTAACAATCTAAAGTGTTAGAGAACACCCTGCAGTGTTTACAAAATACATGTTACTTTAACTGTTATGTCTGTATCTCAGTATATGTTTTTAAACATAATCCTGATTTGATTTGATACTTAGATTCACATGAGCCCGTAATTAGCTGGAAATATATTTCTCAAGTTTCTCTGGAGCATTCACCAGGAGAAAAACAATTTCTCTTTATGAGATCAGTTTATCCAGTTCATGCTCTGTCCTGCAACAATGCTGGTGGGGATAGCAATCTACCAAATAACATTGCAGGAGGGAACATTCTCTCTCTCTCTCTCTCTCTCTCTCTCGTAAAATTGAAGACATGGGTTCCCCAGGTGATTTACGACCCATGATGTGTGAATATAAACATCAAAACCATGAGATCATGTGTTAAAATAGATTGCTGCAATACAGACAAGATTTACCACAAGGGTAAAGTAATACGTTTCTTGTAAACACTGCAGGCTGTTCTGTACTCTTAAAACCTTGGCATTGTTTTTCAAGGCTTATGAGAATCATTCATTTCCGTGGTTTTAATTTTCCAGAATGGAGTTGTGCTTGTTCACTGCAATGCTGGAGTATCCCGATCTGCCTCAATAGTCATCGGATACCTGATGTCCACTGAATACCTGCATTTTGATGATGCTTTTCATTAGTGAAGAGTGCCAGACCTGCTATCTGTCCAAATCCAGGCTTTATGGAGCAGTTAAGGAAATACAAACCATGCGATGGAAATCAGTTCAGTGGAAATGTAGATCCCTGAAATAGTGCACAAGGGCTCGGGGTTATATGATATAATACATACAGTTTACAACATACATCTTCATTTATATGGATTTATTTAGGCTGCTTCTACTCTATGGTGCTTTTTATTTTTCCAGCAATACTCTTTAATTATACTTTTAATAACAATAATTCAGCTGGCCTTCTATATAATGTAATTGTTTTATTCCTCTCTGAAAATGACCCTTTCTTTGCCTTTGCATGTTCCTCAAAATAGAAGAATGTAAAGCATATTCTTACTTGAGTAATACAATTGCTCAACAATCCTAGTGATTATAGCTTAAAGCTTGCAGCAATAAGAAGGACAAAATGAGCAAAAAGAAAACAAGGACAGGATAAGCCTTTGTTCTTTCTTTATAAATGGTAAATGAATCATGCAAGCTTACATTCTGAATAGCATTCAAGTCCCTAAAGTAAAGTGCAGGCTTTGATTAGCCCTAATCTAGGACTGACTTACATAACATTAAGTATTGGGTTCTTGTGAAACCAGACAAATATGTATTTAATAAATGTTTACGTTTGTTGAGAAATGTGAAACATCCTAATTTAATTTAACTATAAGGGATGTGGGTAACTTAGCTTAAATGAAATAATTGAAATAAAATAATCAAATAAAAAAGTGTCTCATAAGGTGCAGATCAGGAATATTTGAAGTTTTACAGCTAGTATTGGTGCAGTGCTGCGTATTCTCATAAACAAGCAGCTGACATTGCCCTTGCTACTGTTGTAATATACATTACCGCAATTAAATATTACCACAAAATGGAAGATGTTTTTAAAGCACTTTACTCCAGTTTTTTATTAACAAACCTCTTAAATAATAATCTTTATATAGCACCTTTGTAGCAGACCACCATCACAAAGTGCTTCACAAGATACGAGACTAGGGTGTGTTAACCATGCATCAACTGCAGTCACTGAAAGACAGACAGAGTACAAGAAGGTTAAGTGACTTGCTCAAAGTATTGGTATCCATGACATTTTAAGTCTTCTGCTTCTTAACATTGCTGCTGTATTGTAATTATTGTAAAATGTTGTTTATTGTATATTTTCTCCTTTCAAAAAAACAAGAATTAATTAAAGACTGGAGTAAATGCTTTGGGTATGTCCCTATGCTTCTTCTAGTGGTCAACAACTGTAAACATAACACTGAAATAAATCCATTTATGTTCAGTAGTTGTAGTTGTTTTCCCACCACATAACATATTGATGTGTCAGGTTCCTGTGTATTGCTTATAGGACACATTATAAACATTAAAAAATAATGTCTGAAAACTGCTCTGAATTGGTAATTATAAAACTTAAGAAAATTCACCCAGGGAACTGCTGACCCCCTACAGAATGTCCCAGCTCATACTTTAAGCTCTCAGGATGCTTTTTTGTGACAAACTAAAGCATGATTTGTTGGTCCACGTCCAGCCATCAACAAGAAACATACACAAACAAAAGCATATCAATACAATGGGGTGGGCCCATGTGCTTTATAGTTCATTCTCATCATTAGAATAAAGGGACTTTTTACAGAAGGAACATTGCTGCACCCTGCTGGGAAACTATTTAATCAACTGTTAATAACTTCACAATGTGGTTGAACATTTACAAGTGTAAATTAAAAGAGTGGTTCATTTGTACACTGACTAGCATAAAAACTCCAACAGCACAATATATCAATCATTAAACAGCACTGGAGGTTTGCCTGGTTTCAAGGCAGTATTAATGAAGACTCTTAGGTTGTTTATACTCAAGCAAATATGCCAGGTCAGTAGTTCATTTTTCAATCCCATGCCTTATGTAGATTGTCAGTTTACTGTACAGTTGGGAAAGGAAAACAGAATGTAGCTTCCCCATGTCTCACAGGAATTGAACCTCAGCTATTTTCTTTGTGGTGCCTATTTCCTTTTAGCTTCATGTTTTCATAAAGTTCTTGTTCACTGTGGTTTCATGAGTCTAATGCATCAGCAGTATGTTGTAGAGACGGTCCCTCTGAATAATGGTACATTTCTACAAGTACAAATCTATAGTTTATTCAGTAGTGAAGAGAAATTTCCTGACCCTGCGTGCTCACAAACACACATTCTAGCAACGTGGTGATGTTTTGACCTTGATACAAGCACTGACAGGCTAAGGCTAGATGCAATGTGCACCTATCCCTGGAGTGGTATATAACACCACCAGATCTGTCTAAGAAATCTGTATTCAATATTCAGGTTTCTTTCTGCTTGTGTTAAGCTTGGAGCAAAAGCGACTTCTGATGAAGTGTGTTTTTATAAACAAGTCTGTTCAATACTTGGATGGAAGAGCCCCAAAGAATACCAGGTATTTTCTCTAGGGCTGAACTCAGCCACTACCCTCACATGGTGTCTGGGGACATTAGAAGACTAGGTTACAGCTCTTAAAACAAGATGTTGCATCTTCAATCCGCAGTACATGTGGAGAGCTATTGTGCAAGTAAATATTTGTTACAGATCCATTTTTTTTCTACACCCCACTTACCTTTTTATGATGTTTGCAGAAGCTGTACCTTGTTATTGGGAATGTTGCCATGCTTTTTATTCATATTCTTTATTTACAATTAATTAATTTAATTAATCAAAAGCAACATGGGAGGTAGGGCTTTTTCTTGCAGAGTTCCTAAATTATGGAATGCTCTGCCTTCGTTTGTCAGGGAAGCTGGGGCCTTTACAGTTTTCAAGTCAAGACTAAAAACGCACTTTTATAAAATGGCTTTCTTATCTTAGTGGGTTTTAATGTAACTTAAAAATTGCTGCTTTTCGGTTATTTGCATGTGTATGCTGTTATTTAAATGGTCTATTGTGGCAATTGTATCTGTAACATGCTATACAAATGTATTGTGGTGTGTTCTTTTTTCTGCTATGTACTGTACAATGCTTTGTGATACTTTTGTATAGAAAACGCTATATAAATGCAATAAATAAATAAATAATGTTAACTATTTTGTATTCAAAATGTAATGCTTTTTTTACATTAAAGATGCATGGAAAAAAGGAAAATATGCCAATGAGATTATTATTATTATTATTATTATTATTATTATTATTATTATTATTTCTGATGCAATAGAGTTCCTTTATAACACAGAATAATGAATTACCTTTGTGTTACGGAAATGAATAGCAGGAATGAAATCTGAATTAAAACTTGGATAAGAAAGCAACGTAGAAAAAAAAAAAAAAAAAAAAAAAAAAACATGAATATTGTGCCTCACTCAACTCCATTCCCTCGCACATACAGTACACTTTTTAGATGTAACCTACTATAGGCAGCTCTAGTAATGAATCGAAGACTGTACTGTACTAGATCACTTCACCCTCCTTCAGTCCAGGTCTCCTTTTGAGGTCAAACTGCCAATGAAATCTGTGCCAGTTCTAGCATGAATGTGTGATGTGTACACTTGTGCACCAGAGACTTGGCTGCACCCTTCAGAGCTACCCACACAAGCTGCAGGCAACCATCACAGCAGAATCAATCTCATTTACAGATTTCTCTGGTTTGGATGTGAACTAGGCCACTGCTTTCATATATATATATATATATATATATATATATATATATATATATATATATATATATATATATATATATATAGTTGTATATATGTCTCTCAAGCCAAGCTTGCCAAGAAAAAGTTGGAGGGACTACAAATTTAGTTTGAAGCGTTTGAGCGCTTAGAAAAAGCTACTGTTCTCAGTCTACAGACTAATATAGGGGTGTGAACTACTTCAGAGACTTGATGGTCACGCAGCACGTTCAAAAATGCGATTTGTTGGTCAAGTACTGTACAGTCTTCTTGATGAGCAGCAACAGCAATTGAAACGCACAAGACCTTGAAACTCTAGGGATAATTACCGTGCCTAACCTGTTATATTTTGTGCATTCATTAATTAAGAGCTGAATATGATTTTTTGCATCTGACATTTTGGATAACGCTGTCAGGAGGCAGACAGGTTGGAAGGGAGCTTGCAGTGATTTTAGAATCGGTGCAACAGCTGCACTTTAAGGTGCTTTGAGCGATTTTGCTTTCCACATGGGCACCGTCTCTTCCACGCTTTCGAGGAAAAAAACTGCCACGGTTTCTGTCAAAGATTTGAAAAAAAGTCCTTCATGCCGACCAAGTCTAAGGCACGTCAACGACGGACAATATGCTTTTAATAAACATGCAGTTCAAGGGGAGAACACACCAGACTCTATCATTAAGGAAGGAGGTAAGTAGCTATTGTGTTTAATTATTTATTATTACCATCCATTTTTTATTAATCCCAGTCTACATTCGTTTGAATGATTTTACTGTTATCAAATCGAAATCATTGATTTACAACTAACTCATTGAAGAAAAACGGTTGCTTATTTACTTTTTAAGGTTCATGAAGTGCTATTCTAATACATTATAGTACGTCGTCGGATAATCTGTTTTCGTAATATTTGGGAAATAGAGTGCATCAGGGAAGAAGATGGGTACTTATTTCAAAGTTCAGTGCAAAGGGTCAGAAAACTGCTAAAGTACTAGAGGACTTTTGTAGTATTTAATGTCCAGAACGTAATGTTTGGAATAGGCAATAAAGTGGTGCCAATGTCATCTGAAACACAATCTAAAAAGGAACCCTCCACTACATTACATTGAAAAGAAAACAGCCCGATTGACCTTATGTCGATGACATGAAATTATCCTTTAGTTTATTACCTTATGGTAGGTGCTAGATTAATTCTCAGTGTAACCTAAACCCCATATGTTCTGTTTATAACATAATTCATATTATTAATTAGTCATTTAGCAGACACTTTTATCCAAAGAGACTAGGAGGTGAAGGATGCATTACCATCTGCTGCAGTTAGGACCTTGGTTTTACATTTCATCTAAGAACAGAGCACCAGGAAGTTAGGTGATCTGCTCAGGAAACACACAGTGAGTTTGTGGCTGAGCAAGGATTTGAACTGGGATCTCCTGATATCAAGCCCTTTTCTTTAACCACTGGACCACCAAGCCTTCACCCTCTGCTGTGATCATTACCTGTAGATAATTGTTCTTACATTTTAGCTATCACGTTTCAGCGTTGGATAGTAATAGTTTATAATAATATAATGAGATTTTGGCTTTTTGAGGTCATTAGACGCTCACAAGTAATTACGGATATTTTAGGCCTCATTATCTCTTCAGGCACATAAACACACACTCAGTTACAACTGTGATTTGATTGTCCCAAAGTGCTCCAGGGGAGATTCCACTTGATTAATGGTTTGGGAGATTTATTGTTTTAGGAATATGTTTTAGACACCACCTGTGATGTCATGGTGCATATGCCTGGAACCTAGATATAATTATAAGGAAATAATAATAAAATAAAATAAAATTACATGTTTTTTTTTCAGTCTTAACATCTGTGTTGATAAATATTACTTTGTTGTATTTGTTAAGTGATCACAGGCAATGCAGATAGTTCTTTTTGTCATTACAATCTTTTTTTTTGCGTTAAACTATAAAATATGTGTACTTAAACAGCTCAATAAAGGCTTTACCTAGATACTTTATTTCATGTAGGAAAAAGAGACAAAAACTATATAATTCATTCTCTGGGCATTTGATTGTGCACGACAGATTGAAACCTAATGTACTTTAAAATGTTTTCTGTTGCCAAAGGTTTTTGGATTGCTGCAAGGATGGCAATTAAAGATTTTGTCTTAATGCCAAATGAGGAATAATTAAGAGGATTTAATTCAGCCATTTATTTCACAATCACACATAAGAGCTTAAAAAAACAAAACAACAAGAGTGGTAATTTGGTCAGTTTTTCAGTTGTTTGCATTCTGTGTTTTTCCAGGGTAACCAGGGTTATATTGGCAACATACTGCAGCTGGTTTCGACTGGGGCAGGATCCTGCTAATGAACATGCTCTCAGGCAATGCTTTTTCATTGCAGTAAGAGTGCTAGTTTTATTTTAACTCAAATCTCCCATCCTACTTCACCACAGAATGCCTGTTTTGTGTTAAAACATGCTTTTTTTTTTGTGTATGCTTTTTTAAAATATATTTTAATATTGCAGTTCAGAGCCTTATAATGGATAGATTTGCATATGAGAATAAAGTGAAGACATTTAGCAAATAGTTAACTAGTCTATTTCCCCATACCTTTAAAAACAAATCCTTCTTATCTGCACTGTTACTAATATTTACCTTCCAATCCCATTTTAAATACAATAACCCATACCAGCACACAAAATTAAACAATTGTAAATCAGAACAGGGACATATTACATCGTGTATACACAAATTCTGCAACACTGTGTACAGTTGGATTATACAGTTGTATTACCGGTCACCATAACAACCTGCTGCATTTCCAGCCCACTGAAATCCAGTGTTTTGTTTTTCTGCAGTTTTTAGAATATGCTTGGTATTAGCTCTGGCACTAAGCTCATATAAGGGAACTATTGAAAGAAAACATGAGGTGTTGTTATACTCTAGATGGGTAACCCAATTTTTTTCTATTCTGAAATATATATTTCGAATATATTGTGAATGTTTTATAAAGTATCATATGAGAATTCTGAGCTAAAAAAATATTAAAACAGAGATGTGTGCTCAAGTCTCTTGATGTACCACTCAGCCTCTTCATTGAGAATATTTTAATGCAAAATAAAGTGGGGGCTAAGTGGCTCAGTTGGATGCAGTATTCTTTCTCCTCTTGAGGCATGGGGTTCAATTTGGTTTGGGATACAGATTCAGTGTGTACAGTAAACCAGTCTCAGTTTAATAGGTCAAGACTGAAGATGGTAGTAGACGTTGTCAATAATAGACATTAGGCTGGATTTACAGAGTGTTAAATTTTGACTTATGCTTTTTGGTGTTTATTTGAAACGCTCTTTCTTTTGTTTTTAATGTTAGCTGATATAGTCATTCACAAATGTGTTGTTTCGCCTAAAATGAACATCGATTACATCATAACTTCATCATAACCCTGTTTTAGTGTCATATGGGCGTCGCCTCATTGATTTCCCATTACAGTGCATTAGAAAATGTTTCTGCTTTACGCCTTCATCAGAGTACAGTTGACTTCCATCGTGGGATTTATTGCAAGCTTGTAACTTAAATAACATCCTCTCAGCTCCAAGTCACATTCTTTTTTTGTGAATAAATCATTTATTTGTCTAGGTAAGTCAGTGGAGAACAGTCTTATTACAAATGACAACCTGACTGTGTTATGTCAAAGATTATTTATTTAACACTACAACAATAAACTTCAATTCTGCTGTACTTTATAAACCGAGCTTGAGTATTTTAAACCCCTATTAATTTCCATGTCTCATTTTTTAGTAAATATATTCACATTTAGTAAGCACTGCCTTATACTGTAAAGTGAGCATTCCCAGGTACCATGCCTTTGTCATTTATCCACATGCAATGTGAACATTTTTAATGAGCAGTGAACTAAATGACACGCTGATAGAATAGTATTTGCTCATAGAACTTTTGCCATGTGTAACTCTTTTTTTTGTGGATTTAAAAAAAAAAAAAAGTTCTTTTGGGATTAAATTAACTGAGTTTTGTACAATTCTACTCAAGATCAAAAATGTAATTATTATTACATTTTATTATTATTACTGGCTTTATATCAGTTTGCTAGATGATACCAGGATTTCTCACCTTGAAAACCTAAATAATTAATGCAATTATGATGAGGTTCTTACCATAAAAATTGCATGGTTTCTTAATAGTTTCAATGCACTTATTGTAATTGTGAGGCTGCATGCTTGGCAGAGTAAAAAAGAATCAATGTGTACTTTATGGATGTTGTTTTAGCAATTGGCAACCAGTCAAATACTGTGACAAGGTTTATTCCTTGAATAAATGCTTAGAGCTAACGTACTGTTACAACAATACTGTATGAAGTAGTTCATTATAAATATGCAAAATAGAAAAATAACCTCATGAAAACTGAGCAAAACCCTTGATTACAAAATTAAAAGGCCCCAATCAATGTGTATTCAGTCGACATTTATTCTGTGCTCCATTATATTGCTTAGAGTGGCTGGCATCAATTAAAGGATGCCCATAATTTAAACAAAACAACAGTTCATAACAGCATTCTGTTGCATAAATGAAAACAGCAGGCAATTTTAATCCCTCATTTTAATAATCAACGTCTAAATCAGGTAAGAAAAGAAAATATAAATAATGAGCACCTACATACTGTTCAGAAGTGGCCCTCTTAATCCTTACACTGGCTACTTGAGCATGCGCGCCATATATTGAGAAGCATGTTTCATCTGACCAAAACATTTCAAATGATTTTGTCACCGGGAACGCCACTGGAACTGGGCAAGACAACACTAACCCTGACAGATTCAGTCTACATTGTATGGGCAGCCTCAGTTGCCCTAGTAGGCTGGATAAATGTTGTCATTAAAACTCACATTCAAAATGCTGCTTAATTGCTTGGTATTAAAAACTACAATTTAAGGTCCTGCACAAAGGGGATTTTTAACATGGTATAAAAACACTTTCATTGAAGCGTTACCGAATGCGCATTAGGTAACATTGGTGCTTTTTAAAAGATATAACATACAAATTAAACAATGGCTTGGTTTACATGCATATGAAATTCGACTCTACAGTCATGACTGTATAATGGCACACAAATAGATCGTGAAACAGCAAAAGGACATCCTTTTGGCAGCGCGACTTTAAGGGCTGGGTCAATCACTTTCTCATGATAAAAATTATTGTAAAAACCTATGTAAACCGGAGCAGAAATCGTGCTTGTGGCTCATGAGATCAACAGTCCAGATCCCGTTATTCAGACATAATCTCACCTAATCTCCAGCAGAAAGGCCGTACAAAACACACACACACACACACACACACAACCGTCGGTACATTTTAAACATCATCAATATTAAAATGAAAGACAAACTATCGGATACGACTCAAAAGTTTTATTCAAGCGCATGATATCAAACACCTGCACAGCCGAAACGCTGTATTTAAATGAACAATTAAACATCAAATGTTTTATTTTCTAACTTATCACATATAATGCACTACTGCAAAAAATGAATAACTATAATAAACAAACTAGTATGTAATCAGGTTTCTGTACATACAAAACAAAAGTAGTTTTAAATCCAAAACGATAGTAACAAATGATTTCTCCTGCGTGTGTCACTCGCAGCACAGAATCCAGGTTGAGCTGTTGCAGTTTTCTGATCAAAATGTTTCTGCTGAAGCACTGTAGCTACAGATACCTACTGATATATATATTTCCCCGGTGCATTATTGTACAAAACGAAGGAATTGCCAGGTCCACTAGAGATAACAACAGGCTTGTGTGTGTGTGTGTGTGTGTGTGTGCGTGTGTGTGTGTGTGTGTGTGTGTGTGTGTGTGTGTATATATATATATCTATATATATATATTGTGTGTTATATATATATATATATATATATATAATATATATATATTATATATATATATATATAATAGATATATATATGATATAGCGGTTCTATATTATATATATATATATATATATAATATATATAGTAATAGCAGTGTTTTATAATTTAAGTTTACAAAAACGATATGTATTGTAAAAAGCGGTTCTAGTGTTAATACAATTTAAGATGTTACACAAACACACACACGCACAAATATAAATTCTAAGTAGTAAAACTTGTACTTAGTAGAAATTATATGTGTGTGTGCGTGTGCTTGTGTGTTGGAAAGGTAACCAGACAAACAAGTAGCTAATGCGCAGCGTTATTCAGAATTGCGCGATAACATGTTAGTTCATTTCTCTTGTTAAATGTTTTTTATCTTCATAGCAACGCATGAAGCTCTCCTCACGATATCCAGAGTCGTTCTTTTCCTACTTAGTAAGCAGGCATGCTCATTTAAATATCCCCTCCCCTAAATGACTATGAATTGAGTAATCAGCATTGGTACTGACATTTTTTTTTTTTTTTTTTCCTAAATCATAACGGTATAGCAACGCATTTCCAGAAAAGTACGGCAAACATGTTGTGAGGAAAACTGTCATGACTTTTGCATGTAAACCTGCCAATGAGCATTAAAGCACCCCCAAAACAATTATAGACAAGTGTAAATTAAGAACATAAAACCTTTAAGAAACAGATGTTTGTACAGTAGAACCTATGATAACCGTTCTTGTAAGATGCAATACCTTCTATTAACCGATGGACCTCTGCCATGCGTCATTTACACATGCAACTACTAACGTTAGGTTACCTACGGTAACCCTAGTTCCCTGAAAGAGAAGACGACCACCAACAGACAGGTATGCGATATTCCTGCCCTTCAGCTAGGTATCTATACCAGAGCTGCCAAAAGACCCCCTCCCGTGATGACGCACTCTGTCCCACCTACCGATGGAATAAAACCATCACTCACAGGAAGATCCTCCTGTCAAGACGGTATGGTAAGACCTCTGTGTTGAGCTGAGCGTGTTGATAGAAAAGAGCTTCTTGACTCGATTTGACGCACAACGCTGCCTAACCCTAGGGTTAGCGGTGTGAACTTACACCCTCAAGGACCCTTGTGCCTACAGAAGGCAATGAAGGGTCTACAACATTGATAGGGTAGAGCCCGGAGAAAGTATGCGGCGTAGCCCAGCTAGCTGCAGTACAAATATCAGACATCAAGGCACACTTAAAAAGGGCCAAAGATGTAGCCAACCCTCTAGTGGAGTGTGCGGCTCATCCATACAGGCAAGTGAGGCAGAGCCTTGTTGAGAATCCAAAAAAAATAAATAAAATGTATATCTATTTTTTAAATTTAACTAATTAATACGTAATATTACTAGGAGAGTTAAGCATGACATGTATACATAAGTTAACATAGTTCTACAAGAGGCACTGATCAGAACTCTCTGTGAAACGAGTGAAAGCACAGCGGCAGAAACCGGCAGATTTCAATGCTGAATGTGAGGCTTAACTAATACATCTCTAGCACAGCCTCGTAAAGCGGCCTGGGTTACCATGGTGACTAACACTCAACATGAGAGTGTGACGCAAATATCTATGGTGAATAAAGGGCAAACTGAGGCTCAGAAATATCTGTGTGCATTTCCGTTGCCTACCACACCATGAGAACATTACAGAGTCAATAGAGCGGGAATGTGAGGCGCTGAGTGCTGATTTGCAGCAGCAGCAGTGACAGTAGACCTACTGAGAACATTTTAGAAGATGGCTGAGGAGGAAAATGACTGAGTGACTAAAATAAAGAAAAGGGGCTTTTCTGCCAGATCGTGTAATTATAAAAGAAGGTAGGGAAATACCAGCACTTGGTTCTCTTAAGAAAAATGGCAAGACAACCTGACAATTTAAGACAAACTGGTGTGACGTTCATACATGGCTAACAGGCAGTGTTGTTACTAACAAAATATATTGTTGGCCTTTTTGTTGCTGTCAATGAAAACAAATGTTTGGTCTGGCGAAGGCTTCACAGACTGGAAGAATTTATCAAGAAGTTTAGCCTTTCACAGCTCATCGTAACAACACATTCGCATGTCTGTCTTTAATGAGTTTAGAAAGGGAAAGCAATATTTCTTTAATTGACACTTTACTTAGCGAGCAGAGGCGCCTTGCAGACTTGCAGCACATGAGAATGTAAGGAAGAACAGAGAGATTTTGAAGCAGCTTATTGACATATCTGTTGTTTTATCACACCAGGAATTGGTTTTTCGTGGACACCGTCAGACAGAGGATTCTGTAAACCAGAGCAATTTTAAGGAGCTTTTTAATTATTTTTCTCGTCATGACGAGGAGTTAAAGGATTACTGGCGGAAAAATTCTGCAGTTTTTTCAAGTCTGTCTGCCATCCAAAACGAACTGATTGACTGCGTGACTGACAAAATAACATCCTACATTGACCGCAAGATTGGAGAAAGCAGCTTCTTTGCTTGTGAGATAGACGAAACAACTGACATTTCTAAACTAAGCCAGCTTTCGATTGTGTTACGTTACGTGGATGGCAAAGGGAGAAATTCCTGGGTTTTAAAGATGTCAGCGCACATCGGAATGCAGTTGCCTTGAAGCAAGTGATGGATTCACAGGTGTTGAAATACAACTACAAAAGGAAACTTGTGTCTCAGTCATATATGTGTACTACGTACTGTGTCGCACTGTGCATAATCACACTACGTGGTAGAGGTACTAGCACAAGTACACTAGGTGCACGGTGCGTACTGAGCACCGCGTACACTGAGTACTGAGGGCACTAAATGCACCACATGCCGTGTAGCGTTATTGTGCACTACCTTAGAGGCGCTGCCACCGTGTGTCACTACTCTAAGCACCTGAGCACCGAGATAGAGGAGGGAGAGAAAGTACACATTCTGTAGAAGGCCCGGCTCACCTCAGTGGCGGGTCTGTAGTCGGCAGAACTACTCAACAACAGGGATGCGGCAAGGCCTAGCCTCGAGGACGACACGTGTACTCTCAGAAAGAATAGACAATCATTTGCAGATGACTACACAGACACAGAAGTCTTACCATACTGTCTTGAGAGGGAAAAAGTCAAGGATCTTCCTGTGAGTGACGGTTTTATTCCCTCGGTAGGCGGGACCAAGTGCGTCATCACAGGAAAGGGCCTTTCGGCAGCTCTGTTATAGAGAGCTCAGCAATACCTACCCGAAGGACAGTTATATCCCATACCTATCTGGTGGTGGTTGTGTTTGAATTGAAAGGGAACTGAATGGTACAGATGGAAAGTGATCAGTGCACATTTTGTTATGGGTCTAGTACCGTAACTTCAGCTCTTAGCAGGGCAAATGGACAGGTGATAGATGGTGTTTAACGTATGCATCTGCAAAAATATATTACATTCTGATTGGCCACCATCTGTATTATTGAAGTACAGTGCAGTATAGTGTGGGTAAAGGAATTTGGTATGCCATCATGTTTTATTGTTGAGAAGCATTACTCATGATGAGCTTGTATAAAGTGCATAGGGGGTTATTAGTAAGAGAGTGGAGGCTTTTTTTTTTTTTTAATCTATTTCATTTTATTTACCGTTTCATTTGTTTTCAAAAGAATCACTTCCCAGGAGCTATAGAAGTCATACTATCTGTTTATAGTCAACTTTATAGTAGAATTTACAGCTACAGATTTAGCGTCAGTACAAACCTTTTAGGCTGTTTAAATGTGCAGCTTTCTCTACACATATATTAAGTAACACCTGGGAGTGGATTAAACAAAGCTCATTCCCAATCCCAAACCTTGTTTACATTTTTGTAGGCATTAACACAATCAGCCACTAGAGGTCACCCTTTACCAACAGTAATTATTCCCAAATACTTCAGGACAGTTTATGGAGAAAAAAATGTTTTCTGAGCTTCCTCATGAAAACTCTTTAATTATTTATGGAACCTTTTCTCTTACTCAGTGGGCTTTATCAGTCTTCACCACATGTGGGTGTAGCCTGTTACCAGCTCACTGGTTTTGCTGCCACACCACCGCTTTTGTATATACTGTTTGAAATATTTAATGATTTGTTCTAAAAATTTTCAAAACAGTTATATAACAAATATTATTTAATTATTAACTCCACATATCCCCCTCAACTTCTGATAATATAGTTTATAAATGAATTACATGACATTTTGAAAAATGTTACTGAAGATTGTAATAATGATTCTAATTGAAAATCGAGCTTGATTTATACCTAGTTGTAAGACTATAGCATTAAAGGATGGGAATGCATAACTGGTACAATAAAATGAGTTATATAGTCGATTAGGGAGCTATTCTTTGACTATGGGTTTGAACATTTTTTTAATGGGTTTGGTGCATAATTTTAGACTTGCATTACCTTTGACCTTTATGATATCAAAGTTATTAAATAGATGTTTGGGGGAAAGTTTCTGTCTGAATTAGGGTTATTAGCACATCCCTGTGGTTAACACAGCTGGCTCTCTATGTGGATTTTTGTGTTTGGCTTGCTCTGTGTATTAACACCTTCAAATTTCACAATGTTATACAGTAATCAACTTCAGTCAGTCACCAACTGCTTCAGTTTGCATGTAGGTTTCCTTTGAAACTAAATTGTTGCCTCAGTAAATAAATCTTATCTGTAATGTTGGTTATAGCATCACACAGAACATGACAGTCTGTTCAGTAGATGCCATTGGAGCAGTGATTGCACCCCGTTGCTTCACCTCTTGTAAATCAGGGTGTTTATTTCTGCCATGCATAATATATTTGACATTGCAGCTTGTTGAACAGCCCTATTTTTTAAACCATTTACTTTTCACCCTCTGTATTTTCACAAACAGTATGACAATCCTTACGTTTTCATTTTTAAATGCTGTAGCTTGAAAGGTCAATGTGATTGTAGTGCTGGGTGAACTTTATTAAGTGGATCATTACTTCACAGTATGCATATTCCAATAGATCAGTAATTATATGCTGCCGTAGAGATAACTTATATTAGTCCAAAAATTCCAGAACAAGATTTTGTTATTTACATTGTAATCTTTGTATCTCCTACTATGTCATAAAAAGCGTAACATGATTTTAAAGAAATTAATACATTCATTTTATCCTTGAAATCTAAGATTTGTTTTTTGTGCAAGCCACAAAATACTGTTTGTAAATGCTTTTTTTTTGTGTATATCCAGTACTGTTTTAATTAATAATAACAATAATAATGTATTTATTTTTATATAGCGCCTTTCATAGTGGACCACCATCACAAAGTGCTTTACAGAGGTAGGCTGTGAACTGTGCGTTATATGCAGAGTCACTTACAATAGGACATTGATTTAACATCTCATCCGCAGGATGGAGCACAAGGAGGTTAAGTGACTTGGTTAGGGTTACACAATGAGTCAGTCAGTCAGTGGCAGAGATGGGCTTTTTCTATGACTAACATTTTTTTCAATGACATTTTTTTCTGTTGCTATAAGGAGGCTGTGTGGTCCAGTGGTTAAAGAAACAGGCTTGAACTGGTTCAAATCCCAGCTCCGCCACAGACTCATTGTGTGACCCTGAGCAAGTCACTTAACCTCCTTATGCTCCGTCTTTTGTGTGAGACGTTGTTGTAAGTGACTCTGCAGCTGATGCATAGTTCACACACCCTAGTCTCGTATCTTGTAAAACGCTTTGTGGTGGTGGTCCACTATGAAAGGAGCTATATCAAAATAAAGTATTATTATTACAAGAACAAGGTTGTACTGTGTTCAGTCATTGAAAAGACCTTTTTTCCTGAGGAATTATGGTTCCAAATTATTATTAGTTTTCTGTTTAAATATGTTTTGCTGGACCACAAAACAGTTGTATAGCTGTTTTGCACTAAAACATTAGCATTCAAACATTATTTAGATCATTAACTTTTTTTTTTTTTTTTTTTTTTTTGGTGCATATGTATAGCTATTATGTATTATATATCACCTTACAGTACAATAATACGATTTAAAAAAAAGTAAATAACTGAATGATAATACCCAAAAATAAAATGTATGTTTTTTTAATAAAGTAGCCTGCACAAATATAGTATTAGGCAGTGGACTACGCCGATCGCCGGCTTATTTTGAAAACCCTGCATTCATTGTCACTATTTTTGCTTTGAAAATAATTGGTCATTTTTTTAGCAGTCATTTTTAACGTTTTACCCTCTCAAGTGCTTAACACAGAAAACCCACCCCTTCAACTCTCTGATGGGTTAAATGTTCTGTCAGGACGTAACACAGCTGTCATGTGGTTCCAAGAATTTTTTTTGACACTTTTGGTGGCTGTTGTTTGGCACTGCCTGGTGGAATTTGCTACTAAAGATATTAGAGATAGTTGCTCTATTTCTGTGTTTAAATCACTCCTGTTCACTCTGGCTTTTGGCAAATTGGACTGTAGCTATCCGTTAAAGGAGGGTAGATCTTCAGAATAGCCACTTACTTCACAGATGTGTAAATATCTAACAATAATACATTCTGTAAAAAATGTTTTAATAAAGTGCAGATTCCGGTTTATGTATTTATTTCTTTATCGTGTGACAGGATACATTACAGCATGCATGGTTACCATGAGAACACTGAGTACATCCATGTACCTCAAAAGTTGTATTATGAGGTTACACAACACTGATAACAGACTTAAATAAGGCAGGGTTCTCTAGGCAGGCTTCCTGTATCTTGGAGGGGAATCATTTCTTTATACACTACTGTTTCAAAGTGCCCCGCCCTTGTGCTATTTATTTGTGCGTTATGTTGTATGTAGTGTGTTGATGTTGGTGTATTGTAGTTGGTACACGGGATATAATATGGGTTATGCGCAGGAGTGTTTAAACTGTATATTTGTATTTAGGCACAAGGATTGCACACTTCACATGCAGGTAAAACATAATAATATGTGAGCATGGGAAACTGCATGGGTTAATTCCCGTGCAATTGTACCGAGACTCCAATTGAATGACAGATTAGCAATCGAGTCTTTGTACCGCTGCATAAAAGCTGCATGTTTTCACTCACTAGGGGTTGTGTGTTCGGTGAGTGGAGAACGGGTGTGGAGAGGAGAGTTAAAACAAAGTGAAAGAAAGTAAAGTAAACAGAACTAATGTTTTGACTCACCGTGTTTGTTTGTCTATTCATCCACTTTTTGTTTCGTGTTAGTTCGTTGTTTGTCTGTTTTAACTGTTTATTTTACAATAAAATCACAGAGTCGCTCCAGCTGCCTGTACTGCCTGTCTCTGCGTACTCCTTTCTGGCCTAATGTCACCCTTGTTTTTGACGTCAGATAGAGCAATACACATGGATGTACAATACCAAGGTGAAAAATGCATTGCCGTGGAATTTTACAGTTTATATTGAGGAGACAGCTTTGTTATAGTGTCAACAAAACATGAAGAAGCAACCAAAACTAATGTCTACAGACAGTTCCAGTACCATGTTTGACCTTAGAAGTAATAAACACATTATCTAGCACTGCTGAGGACTGTAATATAAATATGCCAGTTTATTGTTGTGCACTGGTACAGGGATCACTGAGTGGATACGGTCAAGTAATTAATGAACTAACAGAGCTCTATTATAGATAGTAAAGCATTTGGAAGTTACATCCTTTCATTGTTCATTAATTTAATTGAGCTGCTATGTAATAAATGTCCAGCAGGTGGCATTGATGTGTATACTTACTGTATAGTTAGTTACCAAGAAGAGAAGTGGTTTGGTCAAGTGGTTGGATAAGATATAAGAGCTATTAGATCTTGCATTTGACTCTACGCTAGTATGTAAGGCGGGGGGGAATACGCGAGTGAGAGCAACGTCACAATGCACTGGATAACAGATTTTGGAAACCTGTATCAAGCGGTTTGGCTAACCAGAGTAATTTGTTTTCTAATCCAGGATCTACAGCTATGTAGGGTAAATTAAATAAACAATAGTCTCTACAGATACAACACATTATTGGAGCAATGGAATTGATTGTGGATACACTGAATGTCTTCTCTTTTCCATAGAATATCTGATAAGCAGATAGTAATGGATAAGCATCCTCAGTCATCCACCAAGAAAGGATGTGCTTAATCATTTCTGAACAGTAAGATAAGAAGAATCTGTAAGACTTCTGATTAATATTTAATTTCATCATAGAAACGACTGTCCGGAAGTTAGACATTTATCCGAATACTAAAATTAAGCTTCATTAGGAAATCTGTTCTTGCTCGTGTCCAGATTTTCAGCTCATATTTCTATTTACAGTATTGCTAAAAAATACATTCATATAATGATAAATAAAGTGATGGGTAAACCTATTTTTTTCTATTATTTTTTACACATGCTCAGGTATTTATACAATACATACAGGTGAACTGAAAATTCACTAAAAGTTTTGTTTTTCCGAACACATGCTTGGTTTTAGATTTTTCCTGCATTTTAAAATCAAGCATTTATATGTCTTACCTTGATCCAGCGTGTTTAAATCATGTTTTGTACTATACAGTACATGTTGAATTTGTATTGAAGGCTTCCTAACCTTCTGTCGTAGTAGCATGACATATACTCAACATCCTTCAATCATTAGGATTCTACAGATAACAGATAAGCTTTCACTGATGATAAGCCTGACCTTTCTGTTAATGTCAGCAGTCTTATTTTGTCCAAAAAGCTAAATGCAAAGTTCAGATGCTTTACAATTTAATGTTCAGTTTGGTTGGTTCATTTTCCAAATGCATCCGTCAGTTTATTTAATTTACACCTCTGGACATTTCAGTTTATTCCATAACTAACAGAGGTTAATATCAGGCTGAGTTGTAAATCAACATGTGATTGTTTGCAGTGCATGCATGCACTTTCTGAGCGATGTAGTAAAAAGGCTTGTCCTTCACTATTGGATCATAGCTGTTATGAAGCAGCGGTAACACGTTCACACTGGAGCCCTAATGGCCCATACTCAAACCATCATCCCAGGTATGGGGAAATGTATTACACTCAGCAAGAGCAATGTCTGTTTTACTTGCCAGGGAATCAACAACTTGCCCTGTAAGTTATTCATTTTATCCCCACACTAATCTGTAATGTTATCCTGGCATCTTCAGTTCCTCTTTCACATGGTTGGCTTTCCTCCAACCCCTAAGATGCAAAGAAGTGTCCATGACTCCAGACATTGGATAATGGTTTAAAGAACATTTACAACGATACTAAAAAGTACATACAGTTTGGTTTTCAGTGAAAAGTCGTTAACATGAAATACATTCACAAGATGATAATGGTTTTAATTTTATAACCAAGATATGTTCTAGTACTACTGAAATACAATGATTGAGTGCTTTGCCTTTACACAAAGGATATACATATGTAATAAATCTGATCAGTGTAGCACCAGGAACAACATCATTTGTTGTTAAACTTTCAACAATCTATAGTTCACTTTTGTTGACCCTTGGGGCTGCCGCTTTGCTAGAATACAGAGTTATTGCCATCAAAACGATCCTTTAGCCATAACAGTAAGAAAGTAAAAATGGAAATCCTATTACCTGTATGTGAGGTATCCAAATGGTTTGTGACTTGCCAAACAAAACATAACATTTAAAATACGTCTCAAGCCTCAAATAACCTTTTTTGCTATATAACCATAATTATCAATGATTAATTGCTGCACTTCATAGTTTGACAACTAGATAGCATTGTTAATATCATGCAGGAAACCAAGACTATATTTACTTACAGTAATAGAAGTTTGTTGAGAACCCTTAAGACAGGCATGCAGTTTTAACACAGTGTACTCACACTATTGCGTTTTGTCCGGTGGCAATACTACCATAGTATGCTTTACGTTTGACTGACAAATTCTCTAAGTAGAATTGACTAGTTTGTTGGTTTTGATCAGGATTTTGTGCAGATGACTCTGTTCTTGAAATAAAAGCTTGAAAAAGCAATTAGCAATGGGATATAGGATTTAACACTGGATAACGGTGTTTGGCTGATTGCTTTGAGCTATTTTCCAGGCTATCTGCCTTAGTGACCAACAGAGAAAGTGTAACAAATGAGTATGGTTTTACTGACAGTTCGTTGCTAAGATACATAGAAAGGCTTTTCACAGAGGTCTGTAAAATGTGTTAACTATAGTGTGTTACTTTCATTAGCTGTTTCCTGTTCATTTTTTATAGAGATATTACTCCACTCATTTCAATTGAAAGCAAATTATTAACCAGCAGAAAGTACTAGAAACAATTACGAAGTGTGTGTGTGTATATATATATATATATATATATATATATATATATATATATATATATATATATTACTATTCACTTGGGCTCAAACAAATACTAAACGCCAAGTTTCCAGGTAGTATCGCTGTTCTATGCAGTGTTTGATTTAACTGGGTTTCTTGGGGTCAGCAGTTAAGAGATTCTAGATGCCTGTCACATTGCAGCATCTGTTTTGTGGTTACAGTACTGTAAAATATAAACACCAGCTGCAGTGATACTTGAAGATGCTAACTTCAGAGCCAGCCTTGAAGGGCCACAGAACATGTTGTAAGGTTTGTTTATTTCTCAAAAATAATTACAATCTTCTTGATATGATTTTTTAAAAATAAAAACAGTTTAATTCCAGGAAAATCCAATGAAAACAGTACAGAACTGTGGCAAGGATGGCTTGTGGTGGCATCAGACCAGGAAGAGAGACACACATACAGTACCACAGGTGAAAGCGCTGATGCATGTTTTAATGATAAATAAAAAGATTGAACAAAACAAAACAAAACACACTTGTAAAACAAAACGACACGATGGCCAAAACAAACAGACACACAAAATAATGAATTCAATCAAGTATCTTGCTGAGATAATTCAGCACAAGTAGCAATTGCTTTTCTTTCTAGTTCTCTATAACTCACGTTTCCCATTTTTTCGCCCTGAACAACCAGCCCCGAGTGCAAGAACCATGACTATTTTAAGCAGCTGTGCCAGGACTTGAGTGCTAATCAATCATTCTATTGAGTCTATGCACAGTCTGCACATGAACTATGTGTGCATTGCACATTAACTATTTGTGCATTACCCATTACCAAATACAAATATACATTTTAAATCACCTGTGCTACATAACCCAAACCATACAAAATAAACAAAATACACCCAGGGAAGGGGGGTACCCCGTCACAAGAACGTAGTCACATACAAACTGCATGTACAAATGCTGAAACAAAACAAAACTGTAGGTCTGATCCTCTCTATCAACTGAAAAACCTTCAGTTAGGTTTGATAAAGACTGCAGACATACAGGTCTGCAGAGCTTAAATACCCTGCAAAGCTAGCCCCCATGGACAACACTTTTAGCCAAAATCTTTGTAGAGCAGAATCAGCTTCAGCTGGCTTGACTGTGTTTCATACTTGTAATCACAATCATTTTAATTAGCAAAGCAACTCATGCATAAACAAAGGGTGCTCTGCCTGAGGTCACAACCGCTCCCTGAATCATAAAATAACCCGTTTGCCTGCTTGTCTCTGAGACAAGCAGGCACCACTTGCTGGGTGCGAAGTTACAGAGAGAGCGAGAGAGAGATATTTAATGACCACACTTTTCTGACATCTAAAGAGAATTGTAAAATTGTTACAATTAGTACAATCTTACAATGTTTATGAAATCTGACGAATGGCCTACGTCATGTGTACAAATAGTTTATTTAATAAGATTCGCTGCAACTTCCATTTTTACTTGTTTTAACCTTTTACGTTGGCTATGAATGTTTGTTTTTTTGTCATGTATTCTGGATACAATAATTTCAGTGCCTTGTGTTTATAAGTGTGCATTTTAAAGCCCAGTTTGACCACCAAGTAGTCTGTTGTGAATACAGCACTGCCAGTACGAGTAAGACCTTTTCAGGGGGCTACTTGTAAAATAGAAAAATAGCCAAGAAATTGCTTGTGGATATCAAATTATACATACTAGTGCTGCTGGTAAAGGTTGTAATTTATTTTTGACTGAATGAAGCAGCTAAGACGTGTTGGCACAGGCAAGGTAGTCGTTACATCAGGCTTATAAGCTAAAAGGCGTTTGTCACATTGCTAAACAGTTTTGTTGAGACGAGTGTAAAAAACTTGCTATTAAATAATCCAAAAATTATCATTTTCGTCCTGTGTTCACAAAATTAAAACAAGAAAAAAAATTACAAAATTCTAAAATAAATAGTAAAATAACTCTAGACTAATAACAAGCCCCAAAATGTCGGAGTTGTTTATTTCTGGTTTGGTAATTTTATTGGGTGTGATTTTACTTTGTGAAAATATCATGCTATTGACGTTTTCGAGTAAATAGCTCAGAAACTGGCCCATGCTGGCTAAAAGGTATTAAAACATTACCCAATAAACAATCTATTGGATCAACATGAAGAATGGCAAAAGTCAATATTTCATGCTCTAAATTTCAATTAGCTGAATTAAGGTCATCATTTTAGGTCAATCATGTGGTGGCACACTGGGTGAGTTATCTGTAATAAGTGTAAAAAGAGCATCACTAGACCTCCAGCCAAAGTAAAGCTCTTGGGGTTTGCTGATTCCCATCCATTTAGACATGGATGCAAAATTACATTCCTGGACCAATTCTTGCAAATGTGACTTAAATATTTTGTAAAATGTCATCCTACACCCTTGTCAGGTCATGTTGTGTGTTATTGTTTGTCTGGTAATATAAAAACAACTCTGTGAACTACTATCCTCTTTCATTAATGCTGGGTTTTAATTTTGTGTAGATGTGCTACACAAACTAAACACAGAATAATGTTTTATTAGACAGTAGGGGGACATTTGAATATGTATTACAAGTTAGTAATTATTTTTCAATTTTAACCTTCCCCAGTAAAATAACTGAAACAAGTGAAATTTAGTTTGCTATTGAATTAAAGTTGACTTACTACTAATAGCTCATACGTTATACATTGAAACAAGAACTGATATATAATAGGCAATAATATACCTTTTCAAATACATTATTGTGCGATCATAAAAACATTACATTAACTTTATATGGCTGGTCTTATACCATAATAAAGTTAAAAATCATGAGGGTGAAAAGCAAGTTTCCTGGTCATAGAGGGTCCAATAAACAGTAAGGTTACCAGTGAGACAGGACTACATGTGGCCAGAAAGAAGCAGTGTGTTTCCTAAAGAGACCACACTTATATTTTCAAAGGTGTTCTGTGATTTTAGGGACTAGAAGCGACACTTTGCTACCAACATTGCTTAAACTACTGCTTAAATGCAGTGCCTGCCTACTACCAAAATGTCCTGAAGTTCCTCCTCCTCCTCTCCACCTCCTTTCCAATGGCATCTCTCTTCCAGGAGGTCGATGTTCCAACAACCGGCCTTGGTTGACCTCTGACAGTGTCAGTGTCTCATGTAAATTGAGGGCTGCTACTGGCGAAGGCAAGATACTGCTCCAAAACTGTCTAAATTACTCCACCAGTCTATCCAGGCAGTCATTCCCACATTGAGTCCACCATACCTATGTGAGTGTTGTGTCACCCTTTGAATTATTGGTTGCACACTATTACAGGACTCATTTTTAAACAATATATTTATGACTAGACCTCTCAACATTGGCACTTTAAGAGAGACAATAAAACGGCTCTGAAAAGGAAACTATTGGACGAGAGCAGGTCATCAGATCTTCTAAGTGGAGCATATTTTGCTTTAAAAGTGCTGATTTTTTTTTTCTCTTAAAGTATGACTTTTGCCATGTCCTTTGCAAACATGCATATCTGTTGACCCTGTGCTTGTTGTAGCATTCCCCTTGGAACACAATGGATTACCAACGAACAAGACAAATGTTGAAATGTGGTGTTTTCTCCGGAGTATGGTATCACTGTGTGTGACAGAAGGTAAATAGGACATATTTGGCTGTTTATTGATTGACCTGTATCTATTGGTAAGCCAGCATCCCTCTGGGCTTTTGTTTTTATGTCTGATGCCTGTCTGACTTTAATAGCTGTTGTTATCTGACCGGTCTGCCTTTCAGGAAAATTGTTGCAGGGTCCTCAACAAGTACAGTGGAAGTGCCTGTTTATTAACCAAATGACATACTCCTGAACAGAAATACATATTTTGTTCAGGCAAAAAAAAAAAAAAAAAAAAAACAAGCTTGTATGTTAGCCTGATTCAGTGAAATTAAAATTGAAGCAGTGTTTTGTGATTTTTTTTTTTTTCAGGTCTACTTGAAGTTAACATTAGTAATCACCAAGGATTCTAGGAATGCTGTGGAATAACGCGATAAAATACGGATTTTCTATGCTGTCGGAGAATTTTTAGTTTCACATTTGCAAAAAACATGCAAGGCCTTTTTAGTTCGTTTATAACAAAATCAATACACTTACATTATATAATCATCAACACAGGCAACTTTGCTTTAAATTTAGTAAACATACTTGTTCAGTAAAACTGCTTCTAGTGAATGAGACACACTCATGTCACATTCATGCTGAGACGTAGTTGCAGTTTATTTCAGTGTGTTTTTTACTTCTCAACAAGCTTTTTAAAGGTGCCGAAAATTATAAAAACCACCCCTAAAGATTGGGTCAATGAGTTTGGCAATATCCATCCAGGTGACAAAGACTAACTTGAGATAAACTAATATAAATACTATTTTTTGTTTTTTTATTATTGGTACTGTAATAACCGTCTGTTTATCGGCTACTGAATGGATAGCGTGCTGCTGCTACACCTACCTTTGTTTAAACAGAGTGTCCGGGATCAATTATAGTTAGGTTATTATAAAGGAGGAGAGAGTGTGTGAAAGTCAAGGCGCAAAGACAACAGGGGCATCAACTCTCTTATCCAGTGTGCTGTACAAGAGAAGGGAGTAGACACATCCACTGCAAACCTTCACCTGTGTAAAGAAAATACTTAGTAAACCACAAATCATGTAATGTGCTCTTAATATTCAACTAAAGTGATAACTTACAACAACTAGTGAAGTTAACAATGCATAAAGCACAGCAAACTCAAACATGCTAAGATAACCCCCCACTCAATTTGAACCTTTTATTTTGTATTTTATTTTATTTTTTTATCTGATAATTTCATTTTTTTTACTGCGGGAAAAGTAGGATCACTGGTAATCACTGTATTTTCATGATGTCTTGTAAGAATGCACTCAAGGCAGTAACATCTGCTGTATGTTTCTTTTCTGCACTTCACATACATTCTTAATGTCCAAGATAAGAGTACACAGAGGGTAATTTTAACACCTAATACAGTGAAGTGATTGTTTTAATTTATGTTTCAGGATAAAAAAGAACATTTGGTATTCTTTGATTAGCCTAATTTGATATAAAAAGACCTGCTGTGTATTGTATATTGAAAAACAGTATGAATTTAGTGAAATATGAAAAAAGCGCATTAAGTAATCATATGTCAATCCACAGGCCATGGATTAGATAAATATATTATAATTTCATTGAATGTAGCCATGCTAGATAATACATAAATAGATCGAAAAAAGGAGCTATTAGGCCACCTGCCAAATTCCAGTTAGAAGGTATTGATTAACAATGCAAGTTAGATTGAGAATTTTAGCTTAAGATGAATGTTATGACAGCTCTGATGTTAAAAAATTGCAAGCCCATTATTGTCCAGGATAATTTTATTTATTAGATTACATTTTAATTTATTGTATCGATTTGAATGAGCCATGAGTTACATGTTAATGTGCCGACTGCAGTAATATTTATCAGTCTATGGGTTTTACACACTGCTTTTGTTCATTGTATTGGCTACAGCACTCTTCCTGTCTACTCTGGTTAAATATCTACATACAGTGTATTTTGGTTACACTCTGTTCCAACAATTTGTTAGTTTAAGATAAGCCGCTCAAGAATTCTGTAATATTGCTTCTAATCTGCCTCAATTTAATTCAGTCTCATTGTTGCTGGCATGTTTTCATGAATGATTTCTCTTATATAAGTTATGGATAGTGAAGTTGAACTTTTTGGGCTAGTAGTCACAGTGGTTATATCCAGAAATCATGTCCACTTTATGTAGAACATTCTGTTCTAACTTTTAAACAAAAGTATGGATGATGACGGTAGAAATAATGGCCCCTTACATAATTTATACATAACTCCCTTCTATATTCCTGAAGTTCATTACTCAGGGTCTTTTACACCAAAACTTTTCTAGACCGTGTCTTTATTTTAAGCATAATTACCTGTCAAAAGGCTGACTGTTGTGTTTTACAACTACCCTGTAGTAATCAGTTTAATATATATCTGGCTATCTATCTACTCTTCAGGTCATCACTCCCTGGTAATGTGTTACTAATGGCAAGATCCATTATTTTTTCCTATACCTAATATGATTTATTAATGTATATGCCATAGTTACAAAATGTATTAACCCATAATCAGAATGAGTTTAATGAAAACCAGATGCATCAGTGGGAAAACATAATTATTTAACTATAAAATAGGTTATTTGTAGAAGAGGTTCTGCGTTCAATCCCAGCTCAGCCATTGACTCACTATGTGTGATCCTGAGTAAGTCACAACCTCCATGTGCTCTGTCCTTTGGATGAGACGTAAAACAGAGGTCCTATTGGAATTGACTGCAGCAGCAGCAGCTGTGATGCATAGTTCACCCCCTAGTCTCTGTAAGTCACTTTGGATAAAAATGTCTGCTAAATGACCAAATAATAATAATAATAATAATAAATAAATAATAAATAATAATAATAATAATAATAATAATAATAGAGGACTTTCCTGATTTTTAGCTGGAAGTGCATATACCGTAGAAATCGATGCACTTAATGGGTATGATTCACAAAACATTTTAGGACTGTTTTAAGGGATGCTTTCATGAACTGATAATTTGATTTGAATAATCAAAATGGGCTTTAAAACCAGTCCTTAACAAAACATTCCTTAAAACAGGGAATAGGGCCCAGAAATCACAACTCATCATCAGGACAATGTAATTCATGCAGTTCTTACAGCAGCACTATTTACAACAGAGCTATTTACATGATTTAACAAATCCCTCAATAACCTGTATTATCATCAACAGCAGTCACAATGAGTAAACATTTTAATTTCTAAATAAAAAGGGAAACATAGGAGTAACACTTGAAACAGAAATTAACCAAAGGGTTGCAGCAAGGGCATTGGAATCGGAGATTGCCTGTCTGTCTTTGATGGCTGTTATATCTGAATGTAATATACTGACCCATTTTACTTATCTTTGGCAAGAGTGGCAGTTGCTTTGGGATTTCAGTGGTACAATTAGAATTTCAAATGATTTTTTTTTTTGGATGCTTTTAAATGTTCAAAGCCACTTGCCTGATGCAAGCCATAACACACTGATTTGTTCCACTGCATCAGCCTGAGTTAGGAAAGAATGTAATGTCACAGTTGTTTCTAAACAGGAAAAGTGTGATGTTAATTGAAACAAGAACCATCACACCTGCCGCCCCTGTGCGTCCTTACCTTCCTTCAGTCTGTAGAGATTCACACTCCACAGCACCTCAATAATTACCAATGCTAAAATGATGTTACTATTTACTTTTTTATTTAATGAAATTTGGCATTCATTTGGCAGAATGTATTGGCATTTATACCTGTGAAAAATGTTTAGTGCAGGAGTAGACAACTGTGGACCTGGAGTTCCACCCCAGGCATGAAAAATATAATTAACTGGTTCAGTTTGTTCAATGTAATAAGTTAATGTATCCAGGGATTTTTGTTTGCTGGAAGACGAGTGACCAAACTTTTTATGAGAATAAAAACAACAACTGGAAGATATTTGTATTAAATAATCCAGTAGTAACCTAGTTACTGTTTGTTTTTATCATTGTCTCAAAATTGCCCATTTGAGTTGTATATAGAACACAGAATGACACCTACTGTAAGCAAATACACAGTGTTGATGGCTTTATCTCTTCTACCTCCATTTTGTTAAATATCAGCTCTGTATGAAATAACACAGTCAGCTAATGTTTTCACCTTGTATAGCATCATCAGCATATACTGAACATTTTTAAAACAAATAAGTGAAAAGAACTCCTGTGGCTTCAATACAGCTCTCAAGCAGGGTCCCTAGATTGCTCACCCTGTAAAGGCACTGCCGCGCATAGATCGCAAGTTCGAATCCTGGTTGTGTGAGGCAGCCGCTCTTCGCTGGGGACTCTGGGTTGGGATTGGCTTTGGCACGTTGTGGTTGGGGAGGTGGGATCTAGCTTAAACTGTTTCTCCTCACCACTCTGTGGCGACCCCTACAGGCCAGGCGCCGAGTGAGCTTTGGGGTGGAGATTTGCTGGGCTGGTCTTTGTCCTCCAGATGCTGTTAGCCCGCAGACATCCACTCTCTCGTTCCTGGGTATAAAAAGATGCTGATTGGCTCGTGGGATTGGAGGACACCCACTGAGCCTTGGGTTCCTGAGCTGTGTGGTGATTGCCGCGGTGAAGGAGAAAATTAATAATAATACTTGGGCATTCCAAATTGGGAGAAAATTGGGGGTAAAAATAATGGGAAATTCTAAATTAAAATAAAATAATAATAATAATAATAATAAATAATAATAATAATAATAATAATAATAATAATAATAATAATAATAATAATAATAATACGGCTCTCAAAATGTCTTTTTTTCCACATTTGTTGTATGAGATTCTACCTGTTTTACTGTATGGTCACTGGCATTCACTCTCACCTATCACGCATTGCGTGGAATTGATCCCCCGTTGCTATACTAATAGGAACCCGCCTACAACAAGCAGCTGCTTTTCACAGAGGAGCAAAGGTGGTGGTGGGGAATGAAAAGTAGAGTGCGAAGAGAAATGCACTACATTAATAGAGGGAATTGAAAAGACTTTCCCAGGGAAGAAACACAATCTGTAATATTATGTGACAAGGTTTATTTAGTCCATTTCTCTTTAAAATTGATGTTCAGCGAATAAGACAAGGGGGTAGTGAATTGCCCCTTAGTTAATCTGCTTCATGCAAAGCTTAAGTGCATGCAGTTATATGAATAATTCCTTTTCATTCAAGCAGAATTTAATGTAACACATTTTTTGCAAGAGAAATGACTAATTTCATATATTTATAGAACTACAATTTACCGAATGAATTAATCAATCAATCAATTTTTATTTTATATAGTGCCTTTCATAGTGAACCACCATCACAAAGATGCTGCATGTTGCGTGTCTAAAAAAAAACCCGCTGGATTCTAATAAAACTGGTAAAAAAGCATTCTTCTGTTTGCTAATGACTGCTCAAGATGTGCCTTTTCACATTGCCCAGTTCCTAACTCAAAAAAGATTAACAGGTAAATTGTGCATGGATTTAGTAAGATTTTATGAGCTGCTACTTTTGTCTCACTAAGGTTCATTGGTCTGAAAAATAAATCTCAGTGAAATTCACTAAACCTCTGCTATATTGCTCAGAATGGCATACGTTCCACAAATCTCTGGAGAGAAGAGGAGACTATGTTTACACAGAGCACAGAATGGTTGTGCTGAGAATAACAATTGTATTGTAATGAATGAACTTGATCACCCAAACTGTTGTAGGACAAGAAAAAGGAAAACATACACTCTGCTTAGCGAATAGTGAGCTTGCCTTCTGTTACTGTTTTGTAGTGCCTGAAAATGCGTGGCCATGCTATCAAAGGTCCAGATTTTACCACATGCCTATGAGAGCATCCTCCTTATTCCTGCAGATCCGGCCTTCTTTCAGATGTCACATGACATGCGACTCATGTATTATGGAGTTAATTCCCAGACTGTAGTAGCCAGTGCCCGGTTGCATAAAACACCTTAAGTGAAATTTCCTCTTCAGTTTTCCCCTTAAATGCTCTCTAAGTTTAAGTGTGTTTCATAAAACAAAGTATGGGAAATCTCTTAGTGGGAACTTAAGTAATTCTATTAAGTACTATTTGTAAAAAACGGTAATGGCAACGTTTTTGGAAATTGCAGAGGGCAGAGCCACACTTGACAGAAGGATTTTCAGAGACAGAGAAAATCCTTTGGATATAATGGAAGACAATCAATTAATAAAAAACTATAAATTTGACCAAAACTCTTATCTTTCAAATGTCTGCAATGCTGGAAGCAGATTTACAGCCACAAACAAGAAGTTTGTTCTGTAGATACTGGAAGCAGTTTGTTTTCTCGCAACTGGTAACTTCCAAGCAGTTGTTGAAGATATATAACATATACACAAATCGACTGTTAGCAGAATAGTTTACAAGGTTTCCAATGCGCTATGTCGAAGGGTTGGACATTTCATCCACTTTCTGAATAATGACATGCAAAAGGACTGTGCTGTGGATTTCCACAAAGTCGCTGGATACAGGCACCACATGAATTTGAGGAAACCTATGTCAACAGAAACAATTACCATTCAGTTAAAGTACAATGCATTTGCGAT
Organism: Polyodon spathula; assembly: GCF_017654505.1. Classification (NCBI taxonomy): domain Eukaryota; kingdom Metazoa; phylum Chordata; class Actinopteri; order Acipenseriformes; family Polyodontidae; genus Polyodon; species Polyodon spathula. The sequence continues at coordinate 14,707,301 of NC_054544.1, forward strand.
TCATCTGTCTAATTACCAATATCGCTGCCTCTTGGCCTGGGAGTACCCATAATGCGAGAATTTTAAAGGAGAGAAAGATCGGCAGAGATTTTGATGAAGGGAGAGTGGTTACGCTTCCCGCCCCTGGCTGATGACGTAATTTCTTAACCCTTCAAATCCTTCTCAGGTAACTTTCAAGTTGTTTTAATTAACACAGCTACATATTAATGTATTTACAAATCCAGCGACTTTTGTGAAATCCACAGTATTATTCCGTTATTCGGAAGTGAATTCTTGTTTGTGGTTGTAAATCTAATTCCAGCATTGCAGACATTTAAAAACACCAAACAAAATATATTATTTATTAATTGCTTGTCTTCCATCATATCTAAAGGATTTTCTCTGTCCCTGAAAATCCTTCGCACAAAATATGTGTTAAAAACAACTCATAATGTGTTGTTTTTTTTACACATTACTGATTGTGATTAAGGACAACACATTTTGTGAACATTTTAACACAGGCTCTGTGTTGGAATATATTAGGAGAAACACAGTATCCTACACAGACCGTGCAAAAAGTTACACAAAATGTGTCAGTGTTATTAACACATATTTTGTTAGAATTCATTTTAAGACTGTGTGAACTAAGTATTTTAGCCTTATTTTCATGTTTAGATCAGAGAAATAAACACAATGAGTTTTTTTTTTTTTTTTGTAATTAAATTAAATTAACTAAATAACAGTTCATAAACCCATGTTATGTATTGCATGTTAACTGATTAAAAAGCACTCTTTTATGATACTAAAATGTTAACAGATATTACTGAAGTTTTAAATTGTACTTTTAATCACAAGAGGATGATAAACATCATTCATTGGTTTACTGAAACGCATTATTGGTCAGTTGCATTTGGGGAGGAAATGAACAGTTTCCCACTTGTAATTAATTCATTTATTTTGTCGTTTAGAATGATAGATTATAGATTTAAATTACTTTTTTCAATTTCTAAGTTTTTCTATTTCTAATTTTATTTTCTGCCTCTCTAAGCTTAAAACTTCCTTTTGAAGATTAGTAATTTCTTCTCTTGATGTTTTCAGTTCTGCTTTGAGTTCTGCTTTGTCCACCATCTTTCCTGATCTCCCTGTAACGTAATAAATGACTGGTAACATACAGTGTAACAATGTGGGCTTGCCAAGCGCACATTTACAAAGTAAATATTATGGGATTAAATTGACAAAGTTTGTTGCGAACTATTGGACACTCAAACTAAGTACTCTATACCATTGCCTTACAGTATTGTCTGTTTATGTATTGATTACACTTGTAATGTACTGTACATGTTTCCATTGTACGTTAGTTCTCACCATAGTCTCTCGTTGCTACCTTCATTAAATGGTATCTTGCTTTCCATACCACCAGGAATCCCGCTTTGCACTTCCTTTCCCAGTGCACCTGGCATTATGCAGATTAGTCTTAAGACTTTCCAAATTGTCAACAAGAGATTAATTAATTAGAGATTTAAGAAACAATGACAACGAATAGTTTCAGAGGAAGAGTTAGGGTTTGCTGCCAATAATATATTTTAGACTAAAAGCATTTCATCCCCTAACATTTAATATAATTGCAACCCTTAATGTATTTCAAATTGAAGATTTAGACAACATGATAACTAAAGCCAAAATATATGATATCCACATTTGTGTTTTTTTTATTATTAGATTAATATGTGTGTGTGTGTGTGTGTGTGTGTGTGTGTGTGTGTGTGTAATCAGCTGACAAGTGTTCTGCTGATATCCCATCATGCCTTTATTCTTAAAGGAATACAGCCTCTATACATGAACTCCCAATATCTCTCACAAGCACCTGGGTAATTATTTTTAGGATATCACAACAAAAGGCTTTTTCTTTGTTTTTTTTTTTTGTTTTTTGGTGCATATATGTAACTGTTATGTACTATATATCACTGTACAGTACAATAATGACAAAAAGTGCACTTAATGATAATACCTGAAAATCTTAACATTTTTAATAAAGTAGCCGCCGCAAATATAGTATTAGGTGGTGGACTGCGCCGATCGCCGGCTTATTTTGAAAACCCTGCATTCATTGTCACTATTTCTGCTTTGAAAGTAATCGGTTATTTATTTTAGCAGTCTAACATTTCAGCCTCTCGAAGTGCTTAACACAGAACACCCACCCCTTCAATTCTGTGATTGGTTAAATGTTAAGGCAAAACGTAACACATATGTCATGTAGGACGGTGCGTGATGCTGTAATTTATGGGCAAATCGTTGTTGCGGTAAAAACAATCTGTTGACTGTCAGGTTTGAAATTTGTACCCACATGATCCCACTGGCTGTGTGAAAGGGTTAAGATGGTACTATACTGGCATAGATTGCGCAGTTTCATGCTGTGTGAATGGGTATTTTAAAGAGTTTTTTAAACGGCTCTGAGATGGCTCATTAGCTGCATTTGTGTGTGAAAGTGGCTCTAGAGTGATAAATAGCCTATATATAAATACAGTTGTTACATACTGTATTACAGATTTTCAGTAGCAGAACACATTAGTCAGTCTTGTGAGGGAACATTTACACAAGTTGTTTCTTACAAGTTTGGTCACATAAATTGGTAACAGTAGCTGCAAATGACTGTCAGGTGTAAACAGCTGGGCAGGTACCTTGAGGTATTGTATGCCTAGCAACATAATCCTACTGAACTAAATCTCCAAAAACACTGGGGATGAAGTGCAACCCACACATCCAGAAACATCAAATAAAATGTGCATTGTTATTCAAATACTATTTTTCAGGGTTAAATCCGGTACTCCCACCTGAACTTCACTGATTTTGATTACAATTGCTTTCATGCTTTTTATAAAAACATTCTCTTATCGTTCTTGGTTATAAACATTCTCCTTAAAGATGCAGTTGTTTTGAAGACTATATTACACAGCATGGATGAAATAATTCCTCACTTTAATATTCATTTATTTTCTGAAGTGTTATTGAAAAGGAAGGGACATGTATTGTTATTCACAGCTATGCCCCCACTCTCTTGATGCTGACTCTCATAATAATCATTGTTTATGCCATGAGCAGTGAGCAAATGGAAAGCTAAAATGTTTGATATCAAAGAGCTATTTTAGAGAAATGATGTACAAAACAACATGTTTACCTCTAACATTTGATGTTGATGTGTATTTCCTTACAATTTTTTTTTTTTATAATAAAACCATGCACTGTATATTCCTGTTGAACATACTATTAACATTAAGACTATTTATATACATTTATTTCCCCATGAAAAATAAAATATCATGCATGACCACTGTTGTGCCCATGCGTAATCTTTCTCAAGTTGTGTGTACTTGCTTCAGAGCATGAATACCAGAGTGGCTTCTTAGCAACCACTCAAGTGATTCAAGGAAATGCTGAGCAGTGCTCAGAAATGTAAACAACTCTGCTAAAATTAAGATGTAAAACATGCAGTCTCGTGTTATTGATTAGACAGCATTAATCTGAAGTGTCTGATAGATTCACAAGCAAATCGGCATTCTCAAGCAATTTAAAAAAAAAAATGGAAATGAGATATATTTGTTCACAATGTCTGGCTGCATTTCATGTTTACTTGATATGCACCTAATCTTAGAGTGTTGTCTACTTTTCTACACAGAGTCCACCAATTCAGTATCTATTGCCCAATACAAGTTTAAGAAAAGGCAGAACAATGCCCAAAGAAGTAAGAGCCTTCGGATGGGGAATCATGTACCAGCATGTAGCTTCAGTGACTCTACCAGTGTGAGAGACTCAGTATCCAGGTAAGGAGGCAAACATGGAAAGATTAAGCAACTTAAAATTACATTGTGCTAGTTTTTGTTACTATCTGATTATCTTTTTTGTCATTCTGAGTATCATTTATTGCAGTGTGGTGGAGTGTCCTGCCCCACATAATTATGTGCTCTGCATTATTATTATTATTATTATTATTATTATTATTATTATTATTATTATTATTATTATTATTATTATTTCTAATGTATGTATTTATGTTTTGTGCGGACAGACGAAAGCCGTCCGATTTATTGTCTGTTGTATGAGACCGGCGAGAAGCCGGTCTCATAATATAGTCACATGAATAGGGTTAAAATCTCCATTCATAAAAACCATGTGCAGAAGGTGGCCATCTCCCGAGTTAATTAATTGATTAATTGTTACTAATCAGGAGATGGTCACCTTTATAAAAGCCTACAGCTGTCTGCATCGGGGGTAGAGTGTCAAAGGACAGATGGAAGTCTGTAGAAGAGGTAGTAAAAGAGTAAACAATTGCTATACGTACTGGGTTATACACCAGCACGATACTTGTTTATTTGTTTATTCATTTGGCCAACCGTCGTTTATTTTGTGAGTGTTTTGTTTTGTTCAAACTTTGTTTTATTGTTTATTAATAAATATACTGAGCGCCATGGCGTCTCAGTTTTCACCCGCCATTCCTTGTTTTGGAGCCTGTGTTCTTCCGGTTCTGACGTCACCACTACAGCCATCCTGTTCACATGCAGTTACTCAAATAGTTATTTCCTTTATTGAGTTGCTTACACCAAAGTGTCTTTGTAGAAGGAAGAGTCAGTGACATCAAGTGATCTTCCACTGTGGATCAAGATTGCTTTTGTTTTGCTAACAATAAAAGGCTGTGTGCTAGATGATGCTGGTACTTTGGCTGATCTAGTTTATGGCAGGCTACTGAACCGAAGAGCAGCTCCAACAATGGTGGTATTATTTCACCTGCTTCAGAATGTTGTTTTGTGGTGCAGGATTTTCAAAAGGCTAAATTGAGGTATTCTCTGAAGAGAGTTTGAGTGGTTTGCAGTGACAGTGCTTTATATTATAAAACTGAACATGTTACAGTCGTTTTCCTATATTGGTTTGAAACGTAATGAAGGTCTCCATAGCAACACATATGGTATGACTCCAGAAGACAGGCACTAGTGTCCAGAGTAGCGAGAGTACTGTGATAGAAAATCATGGTGTATGCCTAATTATGTAATTGTAATCAATGAGGCCCTTTGCCACAGATTTTTTTTTGTTTTTTTTAAATAGTCTTTTTCCAAGTCCAGTGTAAACAGTATAAAAACACTAACCCTATATGTGATCTGAAGCTGTCATATACAAACTAGTACAGAAAGGGGGTATGAGATAGCAAAAGAGACAGCTCAAGACCTTCAGTTTTGATGAACAAAGCAAGGCAAAGGTGAGCTTGACCCTTTTGTTCAGAAAATATTAAACAGCTACCTGCTCGTTCAATGTCAGCAGCTATGAATGAATTAGAAAAGCAGCCCCATTTGAGAGGTCAGAAATCAGACAAGTATGTGGTTTGCAGATGTTTTCGGGTTTGTTGTTGAATTAATGCCCAATATACAGCATACTCTAACAATATTTCCTGAGTTTCCTCCTCTAGTTTTATAATAATATTGAGATCAGCTATTTTAACCATTTTATTTATTTATTTGTTGCATTTTCATCCCTGTACAGTAGTAGCCTTGAGTGTTTATTTATCCTGGAAACCACAACACACAAGATGTGGGCAACAGCTCTTACAGAGTGGAGGAATGCTGAGATTTTGCCAGGACATTGGGGTTAATAAGTGCACTTTATAAACTTTAAGTAATTTTGTGTCATTAGTTATATTTGAGTAAATAATGTATTCGTGGTACGTATATTGTTTATTAGCACTACACACTGAAAATAATACATTAGACTTGTTGATAAGATCATTGTATTACTTTATTCCACATGTGTTTAGTCTCTTCAGACAACATATTATTTTTCAATATAACTAATCACTTTCATATAACTTACCCATTATTGCTTTTGCAGTGTGAGTTTTATAAAAACTTTTATTTATTTTTTGAATGAGACCCGGAAGGTGCTGTAAAAACAGAAAATAGAGAGTTTTATAACTCTAGTAACTATTTTAAACAGGTTTTTATATGAACACAAGTAATTCTTTACCAGAATCTGATACTGGATGTGGGCACAGCATACTGTACATAGTGTACGCAGTTATTCCAGTAAAAACAAAACTCTATTTTATGGTGTCTGCTGGTTTTGAGATATTGTCTGAGTACAAAGCTGTGTTCTCAGATTCTCTGTCACCTTTAATTAGTATTGTAATAATAATTAAGAGAGTGTTAACCGGTTTCTGTTTTGTAATAGTATACAGCACTGGTTAAATAAGAATAGCATTGCTTCTTTTTTTAATGTTTTTTACAGAAAGGAAGGTTTGAGTTTTTCAATTCATATTGATACATCGTTTGAAATTAGCATGAACTTTCACTCTATTTTTGTATGAGCACAAACAAGCAGTTATCTGGTTTTGACTAATTGCTGGAGGTAGTCTCTGTTCCTTGACTCTTGTGTGATGACTTTTAAATGGAATATTTGCAATGACATATGGATTAGTTAAACTGCTATACATCATGTACATGTCAAATACAGTGAACTTAGCCCAGCATACACCAGGAAACATGTTTCCAGACGCAATGTTTCCTCGTGTATGCTGTCTGTTTCCATGTGTCCTGAAACCAGGAAACATGTTTCTAGAAGTAGATCTGGATTCTACTTTGAGAAACATTTTTAGGAAATGTTTTGCCTTTGGCCAATCAGGAGACACTCTGGGAGTTCATTGGTCATGTGACTTTGCAAGATGGCGACTTCTTCTTCAGTCTATGGAGACCAACATTGGTGCAATGTTTACATTATAGTAATGTTTAGCCTAGCAGAAGTGAACATAACATTATTCAATATAAAAAGTGTAGTTTATTTTAAATATTTAAGTTATTCTTAATGATACTGTAGCAATCTTGGTTAACGCACATCACACAGGCAGAGGGCAGGCGCGAACCCAGGACCTTTCTCACTAAAGCATAGCACCGATACTGCTGTACAAAAGAGCCGGCTCCTTTGCAAGGAACGTATATCGGGCTTATGTCTTCATGTGTGATTACGTTACCTACCAGCCTTGCTGCTGCCTTCCCCCATGCACGCTACAATACATTTAATTTCTGCTCTAGTCGGGTGACAGGAGCGTGCATTACTATTTATGTGAGCGCTTCTGAAAGAATTTGCTCCATATTAGTGTTTTTAACTATATACCAGAGACTATGATGTAAACAGGGATGTTAAAGCGATTAAGTGAAATAAAATGTTTTTCTTTTGAACCTGCCGCACCTTCTACAAAGTTTTAATGCAATTATAAAGGCAGCATGAAGTGCAATAAGGCTTTCATCCATTTTGAAGTGTGGGGCAGGAATGACCACATGCTGCTTGAAAAAGTTTCCTGTAATGTTTCCTGATCATTTTTCCTTGATAATTTTTGAAGAAAGATGTTTCCTCATGTATGCTGGGCTTAGGAGCATCAATAGAAAAATGTCTATCCATGTGTGGGTACTTTTTTATTTTGTCAAATAGTTGTATCCTTGGATCTATTGAGAGTGTGGGTTGCCTGGCTATTTGATGTTTCATAATAAAAAAGAAAAATCATCTTAATCTTATCTGAGCTCTTTGTCTCTCATAAAGCTACTATCAAGCAGGCAAACACCAGTCCCCACTCTAGTCAACAGCGACCCATGTTAGAAATACATGTTCTATCAGTATCATTCTAAAATCTTAAATGCATTCCCCTTAATATCTAACCTCACCATACCCATAGCATATCTGATTCAAAATTATCCTACAAAATGGGTCCAATTAGAGCTAGTAAATTAAAGTAAGGTTAAATAGTATCAGATTATGAGTCACCTGGAGGTCTGACCCATTGTGGAAGCCTGTCCGCTTCTATTATGTCTATATCAATGGCACAATTCTTCATCTGCTTAGAATGCTAACAGTGCTGTATGGTTAATGATGCCAAGCAGATGGAACTGAATTTAATATGTGTTGTTTACAGTTTTAAATTGGGAAGTTGGAACATTCTGATTTTTTTGGAGATTGAGATTTTATGTGGTAACATTTGCCAGAGATCTATAGAGTTATTGCAAATACTTTGTACAAAACAGTGCAACATTTTAATAGCAATTACACATAATAGGTATTTGTGATGTTGTGTGAAAAAAGGAGAACTCACAATGAAACATTTGCCTGTAGGTTTATGTGTTGGTTTTCAATAGGTAATGCTTGTTTCAATTATTTTTTTGCTTTGCCCATCCGATAAAATCAATGACTATGGAAGAAAAGCCTTGAAAATGTTTGTGTTTCATGTGTGCTGAAATAACTGAATGTTTCCAAGTAAACACAGCATGCCGAATCTTTCTGTTCTAATGTTACTTATTTTTTGACAGGAAATTACTTAGTCAACCTTAGTTGCATGTGTCAAAAAATAGAAATCTCATGCTGTAGTTCATGATTATTTATTCAGCTTCTATATTGTATTGTGTACAGCTTAGCAATGCAATACTAAGTATTGTTAATGTTTAATATCTAATTTAAAAGATTTTTTTTTTTAACTTTTTATTATTATTAATTTAATATACCAAAAATTGCAGGCTGTGTGATCCAGTGGTTAAACTCACTGACTCACTGTTTGACCCTGAGCAAGTCACTCAACCTCCTTGTGCTCCATCTTTCAAGTGAGACATTGTTGTAAGAGACTCTGGAACTGATGCATAGTTCACACACCCTAGTCACCTTGGATAAAGCTGTCTACTAAATAATAATAATAATAATAATAATAATAATAATAATAATAATAATAATAATAATAATAATAATAATAATAATAATAATAATAATAATACTGCATGTAGTTTACACATTTAACAAAAAAAATTTAAACGTGACAGACTTAGCTGAGTTAGATAAAACGTTCCTTAAGTTCATATATTAAAAATTCTGTTGTAACGCAGAAAATTCCACGATCAATCTCTGAATCTGGCGATGCTGTTTTTTCATTTTATGACTACTTTGGCGCCATTCCTGTTTCATACATTTTGTTTGGTGTTTTCTGGTTTTAAGATATTAACATACATGTACATTTTCACATATTTTAGTAAGTAAAGTGTCTAAAAGGACTGGTGAATCTGTTTCCAAACACATCACTTGGCAACCGATTGGATGTATTAATGAACATTTTACTGATTTGAGCTTATCTGGCTGTGAGAAATGTATTGAAATTCATGGATTGTCCTGCTTAGATACAGTCTCAAGGAAATCTTGATGTAGAGATGTATTTATTAAATCCTAATTCTGTTGATCAAATGCAATTGTAATTAACTCATTCCCTGCAGTGCAGGTTTAATAATGTTGTAATTTTTAATACATCACAAAAGTAAACACAGTGTCTTCCAAAATTTAGATTCAAGGTCATTTTTTTATTTATTGCAAACTAAGGGCAGGTTTCCATGGAAACTGTTACTGTTAAGGAAATAGGAAGTCTGGGTCATGTGATGTTTAAGAGAGCCTAAAGGCTGGTAGATATAAACCAGAGAGTAGTCATGTTAAAATGCAGCCAGTCGAAAAACTGTGGTATTACTGTATATTTAAAGTGTGTGTTATATTCTATACTTGTCGTGACAATCAGACACACACTACATTTGATTGTTATTTAGAATCAGTGCCTCGTGGATTTTAATTTTACTGTACTCTAAGTAAACACACACTTTCACTGCAAAAAGATGAGATTTGTGTGTGTTTTTGATAGTTCATTTTGTGTTGCTGAGGTTCAACAGCTTGAATAGCAATAAATAACACTGGGGTGAACATTACATGTGATTTGAGGTGAGCTAAAGTGACTTTCATTCCACATCCTCAAAATGCACATAATATACACGGCAGTGTCCTTTATTGCTTAATTATACCTTTTTTTAAAGAGCGTAACAGTTAATGTGTTTGCTAAAGTTATTCACCCAACCATTTGCCTGAGGTTAATGTGATTATTATAGAATATTATATTACAAAAGATTAAGTCTTTCATCGCAATCAAGTTTTCATACAATTAAGGGTGTGTATTCATGAAATACTAGCTCACAGTATCAGAATATCAAACAACTTAATTACCTATTCAACTACAAACAAAGCACATTTAGCCTTCAAGATAAAGATGTGATTGGGATGTTAATGAGAAAATTATTGAGAGAATAACAATAAGATTATTACTGGCCTACAATTAACAATTCAAGTGTTTAATTTACATTTATAAACTAAGGAATATAAGAAAATGTTCATAGATTGTAACAAACTTAATGAAAAAAAAGTCAGGGAAACCTGAAATCAGGCAGCATTGGTTTTTATTTTGAAGTTTCCTGTGATCAGTAACTGTATTTTGACCCCTAAGGGCATAATAACATTAGCATATATTTAATGGGACCGTAATAACAACTTTTTGTCTACTTAGACTGTGTTCACGTTGGGTCCATTTCAAACAGACTTGGTCTGGTTCGTGTAGTTTGAAACAATGTATCAATGTGCTTGCTGTTCACACGTTTCTACGTGCAAAGGGACCGAGTTCTTTTGGATGCGAACTTAAGTTTTTTTGTTTTTTTTTGGTCCTTTTCCATTTTTTTCCAGGACCGAGTCCATCTGTGTTCATAATGCAGTTTTGAAGCGAACTCGGTTTGTTTATGTGGTGTGTGAACCAGATGTTTCCAATATCCTGCAAGGCAGCTATTGATGTATTGCTCTGGTATTAAATATTGCATGTTTTAGATCAGGGGTCTCCAACCCTGGTCCTGGAGAGCTACTTTGGCTGCTAGTTTTCATTTCAACCAATCTTTCAGTTAGTTAATTGAACCAATTATTGGCTTATTTAGTCAAGATTAACAGGAGTTCCAGATCTTTAGCCACTGATGTTGTAAAGACACCTATAAAACCTGCAGGATAGGAGTTCTCCAGGACCAGGGTTGGAGACCCCTGTTTTAGATTATTACATATTGCTGTGGAAGAAAGCACTCAGGGAGCACTTCGCTAATTTAATTAATACAGGTATTGAATGCCTACAGTAGTAGAATAATGCAGTTTACATAATTCTGCACAGTTCTCCTAATGTCTGCATTAAACAAAGTAATTTAAGAAAAGTCTGAATATAGTTTTACTATTTTTGTTAGTTTTGTCCAGTTCGGAAACCCTCAAACCAGTGGTGGCCAAACCCTCAAAACCAGTGGTGGCCAATACATGGATTGCAATCCACGGGTGGATCACAAAAGATTTTTGATGGATCATGGGACAAATGAGAACAAGCAGTAACATATAAGCATACAACAGTTTGTTACGGCTGATGAGGAGAGCCTTCTGTGTCATCCAGTAGCAGAGATGAAAATATCCCTACAGTTCCTGCATAGAAGACAAAACAATTGCTTGTGCAAACGTACATTTTAATTTTAACCTCACAGTCGGATCTAAACTCTCATAGCTCAACCATAATGTATTCTGAGAATGTGGTTTATTGGTGTCCACTGCCCACTGTTAATCACACATTAAAAACTACAAATCCCGTACCCTGTCAATTTCACTGATGTATCAGTGCCATGGCAACTCGTTTCGAGACAGTTTGAAAACTTGCCAAACCAAAATGAGGAAAATAACAAATTATTTTCATGTGATTGGAGAGGTTTCAAAAGAAAACCACGATGAACAAAAAATGAGCAATGAAGATCCACCAAAATGGATCACAGGGTTTGGTGTATTGGCTAACTCTGCTGAAACAGTGTGAACATAGCCTTATTTTATGTTTTGTTTATTTAATTATTAAATCATACAGATAAAAAGTCCATAACGTTAATGGTATAGAGAACCTGTTTGTTCTAAAATCAACTTGTCTTTCGTTATTATAAACACGTGCAGTTTACCTGCACAGGTAAATATAGTGTTCAGTCATTTAGGTATTTGATCAAATGGAAGTTTGATAACTAAGATTTACAGTGACTGTGTTAAAGTTGCCCAGGCTCAAGTTCTAAGATAAATAATTCTCTTTTATTTGTGATAAAGAAAGTTTTATTATTTCCTCCCTGTGTTATCTGATTGACTATCAGATGTTGGTATTTATATAGTAACTAAATGCTTAAGAAATCATTGCTGTGCACAGAGCAATCTGCAATTAGTGAAATGTGTTGCTTTTGCATCATGAGAGTTCCAAACTTAAAGAAACAGCAGTTTTTATACTTGGGAAATCAAGACCACCTTCAAGGTTTCGGCTACATGCACACCCCAAGGTGTTTGCATATTTGCTAAGGTAAAATATTACAATCATGGCCACTCATACCAACGAATGTCCATAAATAGCACAGTGTCCATTACCACCAAACACTACTGCAATAACATTTTCACAAAACAGTGTGAAATATAGTAGAAAGAATATTTTAATAGTTGGATTTCAGTTTTCTAAGTTGATCAAGTCTGGATCCACTAATGACAGTACAACATTAATGTAAGTACATTTTAAAGCTTAAACCCTAACAAAGTCACCTAAAATCCTGCAGTACATTTCTAGCAGGCTGGCTTCTAGATTATCATTTTTATTTGGATAATTTAAATTAAATACGGTTTAACCCTTTTAAGCTTCTAACTGTTAATGGTGTTATTTTATATGTTTGTTTTTATTGACAAGTCAGACAGAAAAAAACAAAACAAAAACATGTATTATTTTCCCTTTTTCTGGTGAAAGTATAATTCCTCAGAAAAATTAATTACAGGAAATCTTACTATTGCAAACAATGTTTTCCTGTAGCTCAATGCTCATTCAAAAATGATTAATCAGTGTGCCCTAATACAATGTAATATAATAGAAGGCAGACCTTTGGGAGAGAATTAGCACTAACTGCAGAAGAACTGTTCAGAGCAGGAATGTAAGACAAGTAATCATGTCGATAACCTACTTTAAATAAGAAAACAATAACCAAGCAGGCTTCTCTAATATATATATATATATATAGATGTGTGTGTGTGTGTGATGTGGTGTACATTTCACAATGGGCCAAATAGGGTGTGATGGGCTTACAGTACCTAGAACTTAAATAATTTCAACTTTTTTTTTTAATTCAACTCCTGGGCATCGGTCATACCAGCTACGAAAAGGGGGTATTTTGGCTGAAGTACAATAGTCTGAGTATGAAAAAACCCTGTCCCCCCATCTCCTTTAATTCTCTTCCTGAGATATAACTAAATTAAAGGCTTCAGGCTGCAGCCCTGACATTTCAAGCAGAACGATTCTGTGACAGAAAATGTAATTCCCACTGGTACATTTTATCCTCAATCGTGCATTTATGTTATTCATCAATAATCAGTAGTTTTTTTTTCTATCAACATGTAAGTAATATTTTTTAATGAACTTATATTTTAAAGCGACTGCTTGTAAGTACACTGTTATAATGTATAATCAAAATGTGTTCTGTTAATCATGCTGTATGCTTATTTGCTTTACAAACAGACATGCCATTTTTGTCAGTCTTGTTCTGGCAGCAGCCTTAAACACAGGATCGACATTGATGAGTCTGGATTTGCAAGGCACAGCAAATTTGTCTGCAGAGATGAGGAAACCTTTTACGTTTAAAGGTATTTTCATGGTACTGCTGAAATGCAGATCCAGATTAGATTGTGTTTTGCCATTGCCTAGAGGATAAGCAGCTGCAGATTATTTCCACTGTTTAATTGACATTTACCTACTATGCAGGGTTGCTAGGAGGAGGTGAATAATCATAAATACTGCATTAGCTGATGCACATATTATTTAAATAGCTGCCTATAGCGTTCTATAAATGACTAAATGGACTTCTAATTTTTTTTAGCATTCTTGAGATTAATATCTGTTTGTATTGTTCTTCACAGTTTGAAGGGATGAGATCTATATCTCAGCCTCCAGTTAGATCGCCTCTTGTAAAAGGATGTGTCGATCAATATGTTCTTGGATAGTGGGAGGTGCTGATGCTGGTGATGGTTGATACCATCTGCTTTCCTGTTGAGATCCTCCATTGAATTTGTTTCAAATCAAAGCTTGAATGATTACTGCAGCTCATTTCTTTGGGTGTCCCTGAACCCAGAGCGACTGGAGGAACGCGTGTGTGTGTGTGTGTGTGTGTGTCATTGTGCAGACTGCTATAAAAAGCCACCTGCGCGTGGAGAGCTTGAGTAGCCAGCCCCTGCTAGAAGTGTATTTGCTTCACATGTGTGTGGATTGCACTTGTGAGCTAAGGAACAGCTATATTCAGTACTGTGTGCTCAGGGAGCCTCATTTGAACAGTAGGTCTCACAAGCTGAACAGCTGCACTGTTCAAAAGAATTTAATTGCTTTATTAAACTGATGTCTCCTGATAAAGAGCTGTCAAATGCATATATCTCATGAGATTCACAATGGACTGATAAAGAGGGTTTGAACTTACTGATGCAGAGGCTGATTGTTACTGTTTCACCGTAGGACGTTTACAATGGATTCTTCTGTCCCTGACACAGAGGAGGTGGAAAACAATTCCTTAAAGTATCTGAAAGCCGAACAGACTGGGAAAATGTGGATACGCCTCAGAGGAATGTAAGTTTCTGTGCTGTTGCCTAACTTCAGATGAACCAGTATGTGTTTGTGTTTGAATTGTAGAAATATAACATTATTCTTTAATATATGTATTTTAAACTTTGGCAATAGTGTAACATTTGTATTTTAATAAAAATGTATATTGTCTTATTTATTACAAGTACCTTTTTCAAAGCTCAAGTGTAGAAAACGCTGCTCCTAAAATGCATGTAGAATCTAGACTGCATTAGTATTTTTCTCAGATTAAGTAATTTTAATAAAATGAAGAAAAAAAAACTCTTAAATGCTTTATACATGTCTTATTGTAACATTTATAATATTATTCTGCCTCGGATTACACTTTTCAATCTTTTTTGTTTTTAAATACCATAATATCTGTTCAGTTAGCTTTGTTGTCCTCAAGAAACAATGTTACCAATCACCTGAATACGTATACCTGAACCATCTGTTCAGGATTATTTCTTTTAATATTTTAAAATAGTGCTTCTGGCATATTTAGCTTTTTTAGAAACATAACCTCAATCCAAAACCAACTATTGAAATGTGATATTGTGATCTGCTGCACTTCTTTTAAGTCGCTGGTGTGCATAGTAAAACAGAATTGCACTTCCAATGTGTAGCATTTCCCTTATAATACTGGAGTCACAATGGGCTCTATTCATAAAGCGTTAACGCCTGTCGAAATGAGAAAACAGGAGTACATGATCGCATTTCGTCCACAGTCGCCTATTTAACAGCAGTTGCTATTCATAAGAGGTAATTCAGATTTCCGCCTATGAATGCATGTTTGTAACGAATTGAGAGAAAGGTTAATGATTACCTCTTTATCATTAAGTTTTCATCGATCCTGAGCGTCAACCTGCTATTCATAAGAGTGAAAATACAAAATGCTGTCGATAACTAGGAATTATTGAACGCTTTCTGCAGTCAAATCTAAACTCCAAATCTAGAAACTAACAGACATATGTTATTACTACACTTGCTCTGTTATACAGTTTGACATACCTGTGATATCACTGTCTATTTAAAAAAAAAAAAAAAATTGTAGCTTTATATGAAAGAAAATGTTTAATATAAATATATACTCACACAAGAACATATTCTCTGGCATAATAATTTTTAAATGGCTCTGTGAAGCGAAGAGCAAGTGAAGAGACTGAGAATAGACAGTTTTTTTTTTTATTATTATTATTTATTTTCCATGATCCGCGGCTGACAGCGGTCCTTTTCTTTTTATCTCTTACCGGCGTTCACAATAAACAGCTTGGATGAATACTGCCTGTGTGAACCTGTTTATTTTCATGGAGCGTTACAATATACAGTATACCAGTGCTGCTGATGCAGTCGGTGGGAAATTTGTGTTTGCTTTTTTTTTTTCACGCACCACAAAACGATCCATTTTGTGTACAGTGTGCAATACGGTGTGATACTTAGCATTTAAAGTTTTCAAGATTATTATTATTATTATTCAAAACGTCCTCCTGCAGTGCTTTTTGTGGTCCTGCAGTTAAGAATGGGAATCTTATGTGTGCGTATGGAAATGTGTTTACCAGCGTTGCCAAACAAAACCAAAATACTAAGTATTTATTTAAAAAAAAAAAAATTCCTAAATTATAACATGTCCTGAATTTTTGGCAGATGTGATAGGGGCAACGGAATCAGGTTTTGCAAACTGCCCGTGACTGGCAGCTGCAGACTCGGGTTTCAGTAGTACTGTCGGTGGATTCCAATTTTTCTTTTTGCAACAGCTATTGACGCCATCCAGGGAACATTAATAATGCTGATGATGTCATCAAAAATAGGCGGATTTTCATTCTTGAACGACTGTATATGCATTCATAAAGTGCTTTGCGACAGTCACCTGTATTTTCAGATCAATTTATGAATAGCAATATGGACGATTTTCGTTAGTTTTAAACAAAATCATTTTTATTACGGCAGTCGGCAAGTACTTTTATGAATAGGGACCAATGTCCTGTCAAGTTTTAAACATGCACATTAACTGCAAGTAAAATTAATGGGGCAAGCTAATTCTGCATTGTGAAGAGAGAAGGAGCATCTCATGTGCAGTTTTGCTTTAAAAGTTAACACAGTGTACAGATTCCTTCTGCAATTAAAACATTCAGCCACTTGGCAGGATTAACAGAATTTCTATCAAAAGAAACCTCAATTACAACACTTGCCCACTGACTGGCACTGCATGCTATTCAAAAAGATAATTTAGAGGTAGGGTAAAAAAAACATTACTTGAAAATATTTCTAACAGATCCACAATGGTAATACATACACAATAGGGGTTGTTGATGTAATTTACCAATCCCATCTGAAGTTTTAGAGCATTTGTACAGAACTGGAGAATCAAGTTGGATAGCAACAACCACCTATCCATGGTTACCCAGAGTTACCCCTAAAAATAAACGGTTGATGTAATCCAGATGGATTCCCAGGTTCTGAAACATATGTCTTAAACCTGACAAGGTATAGGTTGAAAACCAATCATTTTTTCTCAGAAGCTGTAGTGGAGGATATAAAATCTCACCATCTTCAGTATTTTTCATTTGTATTTTCTAATTTCAAGCTGCAGTGCTATAAAACAACTTTTTTTTATTCTGTGAAGTAATCCCTTTGCTCTGTGCGTTTTGTGATATACAGAAAAAACAACTACAGAACAACAGCAAGTAATTGACTGCCTATTTCATACAGTGTAGTGTATACATGGCATGGGAAAATCAATTAGTTTGAATAGTCTACAGCAACTGAACGGTAAAAATGTTCATTTGACTCTCCAAATCTAGAAACTTCAAAAAAACAAAACAAAGAGCAGGACAGGTCACTGGAGGGCTATTTGGGTACCAGAAAAGATGGTTGAATGGTATCACTGTTTTCATTTAAAAACAAGAACATTTTCCACATTATGAAGAATAAATAATGAAAATGACTTTTTTGCTTTTCCTATGAGTGCAGACCTTTGTTACATTGTTTTGATTTGATATTCATTTTTGGGTCGACGCAACGATGAGTTAAAAGAGAAATTTGGAAATTGAGCGTGGTGGTAGTTGTTGTATAAACACTTATGTCCTCCAAATGTATTTCCAAATAATAAAAAAAAAATGTGCCATACATGTTTTTACAACAGTTTTAAATTGTTCATTCTGATATTTTAATACATTTTTAAAAATTATTTCTTTGAATCTAATTTATTTCTAAAAATCTTTTTGCTTCCCCTATACACAGCTCCATCCCCCAAAAACACATATGAAAAAAAAATTTAATTAGACCATTTAAGAAAAAGAAAGTTTAATACTTAGATATATGAATGAAGAAGTGGGTATCATTTTAAAAAAACATATTTTATTTCTCATGTCAGTTTTTTAAATCTTTTGATCCATTGTAATCCCACTGATTTCCCCTCAAGAGACAGTTATTATGTGTTGCTAAGAAATGGCTTGTATGTACCAAAAAAAACAACCTCTCCCATTAAGCTTCTGAGCCAGCAGTGTGTGGAATTCATTTGCTGGCTGGCTGTAATTTCAAGGCCAATATACTGGCAAATAAGCAAGACATTTAAGATCTCGCACTATTACAATCTTCATAGGTGATCATGGCTCAGATGTTTTGAGGTTTTCAGGACACCCAGAAGAAGCCTTGTGGTGAACATCCTGTATTATGCATGCTATGTTTTCCCTTTGATGATATTTTTCTAATTACTTTCATATGGTAGCCCTACATCAATCAAGATATGCTGAGTACCCCACTGTGCTGAGAAGAATTCAATTTGGAATTTCACTAAATCAAATATGATAAATATCTAGCCTGCCAGATACAGACATCAATGGCACATCATAATGACAGATAAAATCTACTTGATTTCAAGAAAGTTTGCCTCTCTTGCCTTACTGAAAGTGTTTTTCTCCCTGGGCTAGAACCCACCTAGTTTTTAAACATTATGGTTAGGGTTACCATATGACTCCGTGTACACATGGACAGTTTGGGACAGTTAGGGCTTTTCAACTCACATCCCACTGCATTCTAGTAAGTGTAATCCTGCTGTAAAAGGAACCTGAGTCAGGTAAAAGAGTGCATTCTGATGTGAGTTGAAGTAAGGGCTGTGCTTACCAAATTGGAGCCTGTGTATCTGCTCTGAGCATTGACATTTGCTTTTCTGCTTCCTTCCCCCCTCCTCCTCCTCTACAACACTGTCTCCCTACAGTTATTCTATCAAACGTAAAACATTTTTAATTCATTTGGAAGTTTGTTAAATAGATTTTATCTGTTTTTTTTTTTTCAGGCAGAAATACAAAAACACCTCCCAAAGGTAAGTCAATGATATTAATGCTCTTTATTCCTATTCATCTAGATTCTTTACTGTTAGTAGTTCCAAAAAACAATGTATTTTACATACACACACAAACACACACACACACACACACACACACACACACACACACACACACACACACACACACACATATATATATATATATATATATAGAAAGAGAGAGAGAGAGGAGAGAGAGAGAGAGAGAGAGAGAGAGAGAGAGAGAGAGAGAGAGAGAGAGATATTGTAAAGGTGACATCTGAAAGAGTGGAATGTAGATGTTTTGAAGTGGCAGTGTAAATATGCATGTCTGAATTAGGGATGTTAATGCAGATGGCTTATCATATAAAGAGGAGGTTTTATTTATTCATTGCCAAAATTGGATATTTTGTACTTTACATACAGTATCCATATTTTTTAATCAAATCTGCCGGTTTGAGTGTTTCTCTTGTCTTGCTCCAGTCCTGAGGAATAAGCTAAGTTTTTCTATGTACAATGTATGTCTGTATGTATGTGTGCATGCATACATGTATTACATTAGCTGTGTTATTGACCATTGTTATTGAGCCCTACAACATTTCTTCCCCTGTGATAGATGGTTGATTAGCATGTTTTTTCTAGCAAATGTGCCATGCTACAGATTTAGAGATGGAACTTGTGCAGTTAATGTGATAACAATATTAAAGAACATAATGAATAGTCACAACAAAAATATATAACATTAAATTATAAATGGTTTTATAGGTCATAATTTAAATAAATATGTGGTATTTGTTATTCCTGCTACCCATAAAAATGGCACATACTGTAGTGCTATCTACCCACTTAAATGACACAAGATATGAAGAAATAACTGGTGAAAGAATGTATAGGATTTCGTTTTTTGGTCCTCCCAATAGCTGTCTGCTTTAAAGCTGAAGAAGCTATACCATTCAGATTTTATTCAGAACTTTTGAAGAGGGAATAAAAAAAAAAAAAACAGTTTACAATTTTGTTATCTACCTGCTTCTCTGATCTGATGTGTTTTTCAATTCAAGTGTCTGTGATTACTGAGTGTGTAATATACGTGAATGCAGACCACGCTGACGTATTTGCTTTGCAGTTATTCATTGTTTCTAATTCAACTAGATATTCCGTCAGCCCTTCCGGTTTGTCTGAAACACTCATTAATTAGCAGATTTGGCCAATCTTCTGCACCTCCCAGGGGGCCCCTGTAGTTTTGCATCTTATCCTGGCCTCACATTCTGCATGAAAACTTGCGCAGACCAGATTTGTTAAGAATAAACTAAAAAAAAAACAAGGAACCTCCAGCTGTCTATAGAGTTCAACTGATCTAAACAGCAACAGATTCAATTATCACCCCTGAGATAATAGAACTGAATGTACTGTGGTTATGAATATCAGACTTCTACATTTGCTTCACTTGGTGCATTTCTGTTTGTAAACACATTAAAAGCACCAGAAGGGTTCTATTTGGCCATTTAAAGGAATGTAGTATTTACTGTAGATCTGCCATTGTTTAGATAAATTAAATCTATGGCTATGGCCATATGGCTTTTTAGTGATCCCCATTGAATTGATTTAGATTAATTACAGACAAAATGTGCCGCCATTGCCAGTTTCACCCCAAGCCAGCTCGCTGTAAGCTGTTAGGGAGCTCTAACTTGAATGGCATCACAACCCATTCAGTACACACATAGCACTCCTAAAGACAATTTGCCATCTCCCACATGTGTCAGCCTGGCTCTGGGGGTGCAGAATTATGCATTTGTATATAACTAATTGCACTAGTTATTCTTCTGCAGCCAAAAAATGTAAAGTAATCACTGGGTAAAAATGGAATATCCTGTTATTCAATACTCTGAAAATTTAAACTGTCAGAAATTAAATCTAATCCTTTACCATTCTTGACATTTGTACTTTTCACGGTTAAATAATTCTGATTACAATCATTAAAAATACATGGGCCTGTCAGAATGCAATTACAATGAGCTTCTGTTTATTTTGCTGCACATTCGTGACTTTAATGTGCAGTTTGAAAATGCCTATAGTTTGTTTTGTTTTTTCATCGTTGCAATCTGCCCAAGGCCAGAACAGCAGAGCCCTCCAGTTGTAACCCTGTCCTTGATTAGGGTTAGACAGAAATCGTGATCACATTGTTCACAAAAGCAATGACAAAAAATAAAGCAAACGTGCTGGCAGGGTCATAATTTGTAGCTAATAAAATAATCCCATAAATAAATGAGTCTAAAAAGAAACACATGTTATAGCACATATATATTTTAATAAAAAAAATATGGTATCTGTTAAGAGAAAAAATGTGTTTTTCTGATATTTTTCTGTTTTATGTGTTGCTATGCTTTGTGTATTTCCTTAAACTCAATGTGAAAGGAGGGATGATTATTAGAATAGCAATTTCATTATGTATACATTATTTCATAATGTATTTTTACAGCGATTTTGAATGATTAATTAATTAGTAATCTTAGGCCCTGTCCACACTGCTTAAGTGATCTCGAGAACCACAAAAAAGTTTGAATACAATTCCTAGCAGTACAATGGACTGTGAGACTTAATATGACATTATCCCACTATGCACTGTATTTTTATGTTTACAACCCAGCAAATATGGAACCCGTGCCGACGGAACACATAACGCTTCTTAGCATGAACGTTATGGCTTTATTTCATAAAAACACAAGGTAGGCCTACATTTTATCACAAAGTGTGTCCGTTTCATTTTGAACTCTGGGGATTCTCCTTTACCGATTTCATTGTTTCAGACATCAATGTACTTTGATTTCAGTATCTGATCACATCGCTCCATGAGCCACCATTTTAAAACAAGCTTCAGAAATTGTATACCACAGAGCAGTATTGATAGTCATTCTCAATTCCTTCAGGCACCTGTTCTGAGTACTGTTTTTCTATCTTTATGCGCCAAAACATATCAGAAAGCATTTGGGGATATTATAGGATACACAAAAAATTTAGTTTGGTATTACAGCATCCACACTTTTGACAAACAGCACTACCTGATGCAATCTGATTTAGAACTGGACTCGAGACTACCCCCTGAGGTAACTGTATTTAACACTAATACAGTTTAAAAGCATAGTGTGGGCAGGGTCTTAATTACAAATGATAGCCCTGGGCAGTGATACAAACATTCTGCAGCCTGTTGGCATCTGAAAGAGGTTTATTTGAAGTCCCATTCAAATATATAATACATCTGAAGTTTGAAGTGTAGTATTGGTAGCCACCTTTTCCACAGACATTTCTCAGTTAGCCAAGGTCTATCAAAGCTGTGGTGTACTGTAATACAGTTTAACACAATACCATCAGACCTCAGTACAAATCAATAATCATGCAGTATACATAGTATTGTGCTCTTGATATTTCTAGCAGTCAAACTTGCAAGCCAGAAAAATAGTAGCTACAGTATATCATGGTACGTTAAAGGCTAATCTTACCTGAGAGAAGTAGCTGTGATGATGAGTAATGCTGTGGTAAATTAGTGCAATTTCTGAAGCCACAATGCTGTTTTTTTTTTTTTTTTTTTTTTTTTTTTTTACAAATTTTTCCTCCAGATAGTCACTGGATTTGTGAGCCTGAAAAGCCTGTTTGTGATGGTGTGGCAAAGTGGCTGTTGATTATGAACAGGTGCAGAGGTGATGCAGTGCAGGAATAATCACACACAGACAATTTGTAATCCAGTTTGGAAAAGGGACGTTTATTTTTATAAATCTTGGCCTGGCGACCACACAATAAGCTCTGGCTACACACACCAATGTGTAAAGCACAGAGATAGAAAAGACAGGGATTGCAGCCCAAATAATAAATACCCGTTATCTGCTTCACAATAATACTAGCCACGTTCACCAGTCCGGGTGTGTGCAGTAGTGCTCGTGGTGGATGGTAACAGTTTATTTGTGACTGTAGTGAAGTGCTGTTCTGGCTTTGTGCTGGCCCAAGGCGACAGCTCCGGATACATGTTAGCTGTCTGGTGGGTTACAAACAAAGACAATTACTAACAGTCACAAACAAACAAAACACTCACGAATATTCTTTTTAAAACAGTTGTTACTGTGTCTCTCACTGTCCTTCTAGTTTTAATGCAAAACCAAGAAAAGGAGTAGATTGCGATTCTCCAGCCCCTTTTATGTCATCACGCACCACCCCTTGATAAACAAGTATAGCTGTCTCTACAATCTGGAGCTGATACGTCATTTCCCTTCCAGGTCAATACGTTCTTGTAACAGAGTCTCGCCTTCTTCCAGGCTGACTGACTTCCCGACCCTGGAAACAAACTGTTGGGCCAGCCTGTCCAAAGGACCTTACTTTCGCTGCTTAGCGCCCTCAAAGGTCGGGAGGGAGATTTACAACCAAAATTCATTATATTTATATCACAGATGGTCAGAATCATTTTACAGCCATTGTTTCATAACATTATTAATAGATGTTAAAACTACACCACTATAGTTGTGTGTCAGTAAAAGAGACAAAAAAAACAGACATTAGGGCATCCAGGCTTGTTAATTCCTGCCTCACAGATACAGATGCCATTTTCTGGACTGTCCGGGCAACCCAAAGTATTTAATTAAAAAAGTAAAAAAAAAAATATATATATATATATATATATATATATATATATATATATATATATATATATATATATATATATATATTATTTTTTTTTTTTTTTTTCAGAATTCTAAAATGATAACATATATCACGTTTTAGGTATCATTACAATCCTAATCTATGTTTTTTAAAAAGTAGTAATTCATCTCCACAGGGATGCATAAAAAACCTGAAGCTTATAGCTGATTGGTTTTTCGAGCTGAGTAGTTTTTCGAGATTTACGATAGAATCGTAAATCTCGAAAAACTACTCACTTCTAAATCTTTTGTAGTCATTTTTGTATTACTTTAGTATAAATGTTAATTTGGATTCATATGTTGTTTTTTTCTGACTTTATGTGAACGAAAAGACACAAATTTGCCCGTTTTCTCATTGGAAATAGTGATATTTTGAAATTTACCTGTCCTGGTCACAAAAGCAAAGTTTGTGGGGATTAATAGCCATTTTCTATACTTTTGAGGCATAAGCAATTAGGAAATAACACTTACCACCCAGGAACAAAAATTGTGTTACGTAGTGTAATCTATTACGCATTTGCACCAGTTGCATATACAAACACAATGTAGCTTAATTCAACATATAATTCAAATGCTTCATAAAAAAACAGTCCATTGATTTGCAGTCTCATTAAAAATCATTTAACTGAGATGTTTGTACTGGTACATGCTCCCTTTAAAACTCATTAGCTTTAGAATCACAGTCATTTCTCCTTTTATCCTTGAAGAGTTTCCATTTTTAACGTTTTTCTTTTGTACAATTCTCAAGTGAGCAGGCCCTTTGCCTTCATGTTGGATTCTTGTTCCATAGTTGTTCAACTCAAGATGCTTTGTGCTAGACTAGTGTCAATGTTGCCTGAATTGTGGCTTGTAGAGCTATAATTCCTCAAAATAATCTGCTTGACCCGGTCCTTTTTACTATGACATGGGTTTACAACAAACTCCTAAGTACGTTATATAGTAATTAAGGAGGGGCTATAGTAATATGTCCTAAGCATCAGTCATAAAAAGAACCATACTGTAAATTAAATTTGCATTGTATTAAAAAGGGTGCTTACAATGACTTTGCAAGATGTGTGAATGATATTGTAGACATCTTATACATTTACTTACTTACCTAATCGTGGGCTATCCGGGTCACTGTAATATGAATACATTTCGACAGCTTTAAGTTCAAACAAAATATATCTGATATGCGATTTGTAACTCCAAATCTATTCTGTTAAGTACCTTTGCGTTAAAATACTTGTCTAGAAAAGTATAGTACGATAACGGTGTGATTATATTAAAATACTAGAAAAAGAATGTTCCAGAAGTTGAAAGCCTAGAAACAAGTAAATATAGAATAAATTCCATAATGTGTTTACAGGCCATCTGCATATTTACTTAAATGTATTCCTCCCTGTTTACAATAACTTCGTTGTTTTCAACCTGTAGGATGAACTGAAGTTAAAATAGTCAAATTAAGAACAATTCATTGATATGTGTAATGGGTTCAATTTAATTAGAACTCTTTAATTATACATTTCTTCCTTACGAATTCAAGATTGTCGAGAAACAATTCAGCAATAAATTATATAACACTGGTATATGAATTGTAGCAAGAAAGTTCGAACATTGGGGCATCAACTACCTTGAGAATTCAAAAGGAGTGACTGGATTAAAATGAGGACCTCAAGTTCTTACCACTTGTCTCCATGGAGACCACAGCCAGTCTGGTCTCTTAATCACTTATTTGTTATAATCTAAAGGTGCTTTTGCAATTTAAAAATACTCTTATGATCCAACATAACTGTTAAGGTATGTATAGAGTCATAGTGGATAACTAATATATCTTAACTCTAACCTTACTCTTCTTAACCCCAAACTGATAGTATCCACAGTGAACTCTATGCTGAAGTCTTATTTCTACTTGCAACCCTAATATAGGCAGTGTGGTCCAGTGGTTAAAGTCCAGAGCTTATAACCAGAAGGTTATGGGTTCAAATCCCACTGCTGTCTCAGTCTTTGACCCTGAGCAAGTCACTTCACCTCCTAGTGCTCCATCATGCAGATTAGACGTTAAATCAATGTCCTATTGTAAGTGACTCTGCATATAATGCACAGTTAGCCTACCTCTGTAAAGTGCTTTGTGATGGGGGTGCACTATGGAATGTGCTATATTGTTATTAAATACATATATTATACATATTTATATGGAACACACAACCCTGCAGTAACACTGCTTTGTTAAGGGGATGAAATGGCACATTTAAAAATCTTGAAACAGGTGTGATTGGAGGAATGCTTACATTCATCTCTGTGTTCTTGTATCACAAAAAATGTTCTAACATACAGAGGCAACGTGTGGGAAGGTGGATGAACCATATCCACATTGTGTATTAGATGAATAATGTTATGTCCTTCATATTTTTTTCTGTTGTTCCCTCAAATAACATTTTCACAGTATTTATTTTTGTGTCCAGTTTCAGTCATTAGGCACAGTAAGTGTTCTTGACCCCCATGATACTGACAGATGTGATGCTTTTGTCAGTGTTCCCTGGCAACTGAATTCAATAATAAACAGCATTGTGTA
Source organism: Polyodon spathula (assembly GCF_017654505.1). Classification (NCBI taxonomy): domain Eukaryota; kingdom Metazoa; phylum Chordata; class Actinopteri; order Acipenseriformes; family Polyodontidae; genus Polyodon; species Polyodon spathula. The sequence continues at coordinate 14,733,319 of NC_054544.1, forward strand.
TTCTTTAAGGGAACATAACATCACACTGCCATAACTGATTATTCTTTTCAGTGGCTTGACATATCATGTGGTAATGAAAAACAAGCAATTACTGAACGATAAAAACCTGGAGCCACATTTTTACTTCCTGGTAAATGTGTTGTTGAGGTCAACTGCAGGGTTTGGGGTTTTGTTTTGAAAGAGAACTTTCATACTAAATTGATCAGGACTAATGTTACAATGAACCTGAAAGTACATAGTAAAGAGTTTTCTTAGTGAATGATCTTAGTAATTCAGTCTCTCGGCGCTCTAATTGAGACCTGTTTAAAATGATCAGGACACGTACAGTACCACCTGCTATTTCTCTGATAGCAAAGCCTGAAATGTAAACAGGTACTTAAAATGTTTACAGGTACTTCCTAACAGCTGTTTTAGTTTTAGTCTTTCCTTATTTATATTAATATATTATTGGAAAATCACTTGTTTCATTCATGATTCAGCATTGGTGACCTGTCTTTTCATTCCTATAATAATGTCCTAATATATTAGTATTGTTGGACCCTTTAGAATTAATAAATGAGCTTTGGAATCACTGTGGACATACTTACATATTCAAGCTTATTTTATTGGACATGTGTATATTGTAACTTCTGTGTATCTACATAACTATACAACTATACAATGTATATATTTCTTCCCTTGTTTCATAAAATGCACTCTAATATGCAACCCAGAGTTGCAGTTAGTATTTGGGCTATATTATATGCATTTGAAAATTAATACATTATGTCTGAATAGAAATCCTTGGGACTTTCTGAAAATGATTCAGTTTTAGTTTGAAATACCATAAAATGTATACTGAGCAATCTCTCACCAGAAGAGATATATAATACATTATGAGGAATAAAACAAGTCGAGGTTGGGTTGATGAGTATTATTAGTAGCATTAGCGGTAGTAATAGCAGTCATAATCATTTAAAATTAATTACCTACCAAATAATTTGTCTAATGTGTTTTTGTTTTTTTTTCCCCCCTCAATAAGAATTGTAACGCTTAAATATTTTTTGAAGACATTGAAAACTGGACTGTTTGTTGTTGAACTTATCAAGTTTCCTTTAGCATTGTTATATTTATATAATTCTAAGTGTTAATTATGTATACACTGGAACATGGACAGGTCATGCTATGCTCTGAATGAATGGATGTGGGTATAAATGCCTCTAAAGTTTCTGTGTCAGCAAAGGTACCAATTGATTTGCTGTTCTACAATTACAGTGTGTCGCTATTTGCTTAGGCTGCAGAATCCAGCATCTTTTGCAATTCAGTAGTGTTGCAAGAAGTGCTGTGAGCGTGACAGAATATAAACTGCTATTTGTAGGTTTCAATTTAAATTTTTTCCAAGGTTATCACTTACTGGCCAAAGTGAAAGGGTTTGTGGGAATTCAATAAGGTGTGAACATACTTCTTTAAAGTCAAGCAGTTCACACTATAACTTGCATGCAGATTGAATCCATAAACACAAATATTTTCCAGTATTTCAGCGCAGTTTCATATTTTATTTTTGTATTTTTTTTTTAAATAGAAGTATAATATTGGTATGTAGAATGCAAGCCAACACCAACTACAGCTAAATATTTATTTTAAATCCCAGTGAATCTAAGGTGTTAATGTGTATATGTGTGTATGTGTGATATATATATATATATATATATATATATATATAGAGAGAGAGAGAGAGAGAGAGAGAGAGAGAGAGAGAGAGAGAGAGAGAGAGAGAGAGAGAGAGAGAGAGTGTAAGGGAGTGTACTATCCTACCAAAATTCAGAGGCTTTAGGACCCTGGAGTTAGGATAGGACACTCCATCTTATTGTGACCGAAGGTAACAGGAGGTCATTTTGGTAAAGACCTCCTAAATTGAATAAGGTACTGATTAATTAAGAGATAATGGAAAATGCTGTGACTGATCTGATAAGTAATAAAATTAACCTCAGTTGGGTTATTCAGTGTGGGAGTTTGTTGAGGCACCTTTAGCAATAACGATTAGAATATTTGTCAGTGAGCTTTTGGCATGATTCTTTAGTAATATTTTACCATTCTTCAACATAAAATTGTTCCATTTCATTCAAATTCAGTGGACTTCTCTTTTGCACAGCCTTCTTTAGCTAATACCACAAGTCTTATACGTCTTGATAACAGAAACAATAGTTGAAATAGGAATACTCAAATGCTTTTAAATCTTCTAGTATCCTTCTCCAGCTTTGACAATAAATAATTTTCTAAAGATAATTACCTTTTCCCTTACTGACTTATTGGTGGGTGGCAGGGTGGAGTGGTGGTGCCTCACACCTCCAGGGTCCTGGGTTTGATTCTGACCTCAGGGGTCTGTATGTGTGGAGTTTGCATGTTCTCCCCGTGTTCGTGTGGGTTTTTTCCAGGTACTCTGGTTTCCTCCCACAGTCCAAAGGCATGTTGGCTAAGTGGATTGGCCTCTCTAAATTGTCCATTAGTTGATCTGCAATGGACTGGCGTCCCATCCAGGGTGTAGTCCCGTCTTGCACCCCAGTGTCTGCGGGGTTAGGCTCTGGTTCACCGCAACACTCTATAGGATTAAGCAGTTACAGATGATGGATGGATGGATGGACTTATTGGTAATGACAGCAATCACCCTATGCCTAACCATTTTATATTCTAAGAATGTTCACCTGCCATCCAGCATTTTCTAGACTTTTCTAGAATTAGGTTCTGCATTATCATATTAAAATTTCTAGCACCTTGTAGACAATAACATATTTTTATTATTCAATTAGATATGTTTAATTTACAATACGCAAGATGAACAATTTCAGCTAAACCATTGGATTGTGCTTGATCTAGTACTGTACAACACATGGTGTGATTAGGTACCAGGACACATCAACATTTAATCTGTTATGTTATCTTTAAAATATCATTGCAAAATAAAAGCAAATAACCAAAAGATCCTCAGCAGGAGAAGATGGAACCAGTGATTATATGGCTAGTGCTAACAAGAGGTAAGAAAATGAATCTAAATACCTTGTTAGCACGCCTTTAACAGTATACCGTAGTTATTCCTATGTGATTCTCACTCAGGGGATACCCAACATGACTGAACTGTCATGCATTACATTCCTTGTATAATGCACACATCGTGTATACTTCCCTATCAAAAACACAATAGAGTACTATATAGAATTGTTTACCAGACTACACAATGCATATATGTATATGTATATATCGCTCAACTTGAGTATAACAAGCAGAGATTAGGGATGTATTTAGAAAATTATAGTCTCTAAAATATGGCATTATATCAATTTGAAAAAAAGTGGGATTACAGTAAGTGCAGGGCGGTTTACCGCGTTTTCTGTCAAGAGGAGCGAGACCGGGCCTTTTTAATGTTCTGATGAGGACTTGAACATTAAACAATGAGAAAGTATTAATGAAAGTGAAAGAAAAAGAAAGATAAGGTTTGGAAACAGTATAGGCATGGAAACAATTGTTTAGCTGCCATTTGTGATATCTAGGTTGAGCACAATTAATCTTTTATGACTCAGTCTTTCTCAGGTGATTAATAGTATTGTAGTCTTGCATGCACTTGCTTTTCTACTATAGCTAGTATTGCAATGGCAACTGTGATGCAAATGCCATGTAATTCTTATGCTTTTTGTTTTTACTTTTTATGTATTTATTTGTCTATGTAAAGTGTGAAAATGAACACTTTCAGTGAAGTGATCTTCACAAAGTACCATGGTTTTCAGGACTGAAATGATTCAGGTTGGGTCCTCTTCATTATGGAAGCAAATTGCTCAGGGAATTCCTGCTCTTCATGCTACTGTGGACCGTACTGGCCAGGTGCTCAGTGAGCTCATGCAGATACTTTCAGGTTGGCCTTTGTCCTCCAGAGGCCAAGAACTCAATGACATTGGCTCTCGAACTCCTGGTTGTAAAGATGCATTCTGCTTGATCGTGGGGTTGGAATATGCCCATTGGCCTTCAGTTCTTCCTAAGCTGTTGAGGAGAAATACTTTGGTGAGGGCACACAATTGGGTATTCTAAATTTGGAGAAAACTGAGGGTAAAATAATTGAGCACAAAAAAAGAAATCAAAATAATTCAGACTCAATAGGCTGAAATCTACTGCGGTGGTGTCTAATGCTGAAGACTATGTTTTCTGAAACCACACACAAGGCAAAGACATTTTATGACAATTTCCATAAAATAAGTCAATTACATTTTTAAGATTTAATAGCCACCACCAATGCTAATTTGGTACTATCTCTGTCTATCAACATAGCAGTGCAGATATTGCTTTTCATATAATACCAAGAGAAGTTTATCAGTGCTTCCTCACTCCTCACTTCAGTGAACACACTCAACTTGTCTAGAGTGCACATCTTTAGTGGGGGGAGGCTCCAGCTGCCTGTCTGGGACTGACATAGTTGTGTCTAAGACTTCAGGGCTAGTACATAAGACCCAGGTACTCTAGTGAGGTACAGGTCCAAATTTGTTAGGGTAGCAACTTAAAAGGTCATTCTAACTTGTAACTTGAATTTATTTGAAAGAAAATCACACACTGCTTTAAAGCAAAGCTTAAAATCAATTTCACTGTGGAAACAGACAGAAAGGAAAGCCTTTCCTATCGATGTAAAATCTCCGATACCTCAATTGTAACCATGGTGACATGATGATCTTTTTTTTTCTAATATTGATTATATATTGTGCATTCTACAGTGTATCAGAATATACAAAGATAAACTGACAAGAATCACATTTAAAAAAATCAACCTTGAGGTGTGAATGGCATACATTATACGATTGACTCAAAGCTAGTATTTATTAGAGACCATAGAATATGGGGCTTTGCAGAACTCTTCAGAAAGCAAGAGCTATGCATTCATTCATAATTGTAGAGTAAATGTTAACATCCAGTAATTTCACACAGAGATTTCAGGAAACATGTTCATTATTTTAATATTGATAGTCCACCATTACCTGTCCTTTTTTAATATACAGTAGTGTCCATTAATCATGTCTGAGGTCAGTTTTGTTGCTGCTCGCACTCCATCCACCCATGCACCAAAGAGATGGTTCTAGCTTCTGCAGAAAAGTGACCTACAAATATGTTACCTACACATGACCAATAACAGCAGACAATGAAGATATAATCAAATTATCTAATTGCAAATTATCACTATTTGTTTATGGTTTCTAACAGTTAAAGCCTGTCCGCTAACTGTCTATATAAACTGTACTAGAGTGTGCCACTTGGCATTAATTTGTTTTTGTTCTCTCAAACACAAAAGGAGTTGTAGTAAAAAGATGCACAGGTGAGATCAACTATGGAATTGCAATTATTTCAGTTTGACATTGGCATTGCGAAACAAGTTAACTGAACCAGACGTATCATAATGTTGCACCACTCGCATTGTGTTTAAACTCATTTTCAAAATTCATATCTGAACTGGACTACATAAGATGTGTATTACTTTATTTTTGGAACAGTCAGAAATGACTTTGCTGCTCAGTGTAGACTTAATGTAAAGAACATATGCATTTTGGATCACTAAAATGAACAAACACTGCACTGTATGAGTTAAATAGTCTGGACTGGTACTGCACTTAATTACATATTTAATATAAGGATATGTTGGTACTTTATAAAAACATTGGGAAAGCACATGGTAGAACAATTAGAATGGCATCCAAATATAGACTCAAACAAATTCCATGCACCACAGCCAATACCAATATTCTTCTGGCACAGACCCAAGGCATGTTGGGTTGTGCTTTAAATATAACCCATGCTGAATAACAGATATAAAGTGCCTTGCAATGGTTGCCGTTTCAACCAATCAAAAATAGACCCGCCCCAAGTGTAAAACACTCTCAGACAGCATAGAAATTCAGTGTTTTTCTGTGTCATTCTGCAGAAAACGGATTCCTAGGATCCCTGGTTATCAGGTTCAAATTGCCAAGATTTTTCATTTACTTTTTTTGTTCAGTTTTGACAGCAGCATGCTGGATTTGAAATATTTGTATCCTGTCCAAACTTAAAAAAGCAAGTGAAGAACTAAATGAGCTTCATCACAACAGAAAGAAGAGCAGTGTTACTGTTAAAGGGAGACTTTGTTAAATGGATCATTTTATACGCCTATGCTACCGTAAACATTGTGTTTTTGTATGGTGTTTCAAATTTGTTTCCACCACAGTTCCACACATTTCAAGTCACAGTAGCTCTAAAGCAACTCCAGAGAGCCACTTGAGAGTAGTGGTGGGCTTCACAGCGTGTAACTGTTTACTCCTGTACTATTGTCAGCAGGCGGCGAGAGCTGTAACCTAGTAAACCCTCATTTCTTTCTGTTCCCAAGCAGTAACAGAGCTGCTACTAGACCCATTGAAAGACAAATTCACTAGCCCAGAATTTTGAGTGTCCGCAAAGTGTCACACAAAAGTCAAACCATGTTGCGAGTGAAACATGCATGCTAACTTAGTAAACATTGTTACCAGTGTATTGTCCCATGGTATCATTGCTTTATCTGTTCTCGTATAGATAGATAGATAGATAGATAGATAGATAGATAGACATTTCTGATACTACAAATATTAATAAATCATATAAATAACATGTAATGTTTGTCACTTAAGGCATCTCAATCGTAGAGAATATGCCATGATTATACGGTACCGGATTTGACTTTTATGGTCTAATAAAATAACTCTTTGAAGAGACCGACTTACTGGTCCAAATAAATTTATATATTATATATATATATATATATAATATATATATATATAGATATATATATATATATACCACACACAATCAGCACTTCGTATAATAGCAGTCGTCATAATATTTATCATATATATATATATATATATATATATTTTACAAGTTAACCTTGTTCAATATATATATATATATATATATATATATATATAATATATATATATACATATATCAGCACGTTGTATAATCAGCAGTGATATATTAGTCGTCATATATATATAAATATATATATATATATATATATATATATATATATATATATATATATATATATATATATATATATATATATGCACTTACCCATCACCATTGTTCTGATACATGCCACAAATCAGTCTGTTTTGAATGTGCAGAGTTAAACAACGCTTCCTCCAGTTTCCCATGACAAAAATGCAGCAAAAACAAAGTGAATGAGACAAACTATGATAATGTAAAAAAGTTAATCATTAAACAGTTTTAAATACAGTGGTGCATTTTCAAAAACAATCTGTGATCTATAGTTGCTTTTGTGCATTTTCATTTGCAAGTGAACTGTGAAATTAGGGCCTTATCGAGCACTATATTCTGCAATTTTGAACACTGACTTTGGATACTGTTTTAAATGTGCCTTTTACATTTTATGCAGTTCTGTGAAAGGGTAACATTTTGACTTAATTTTGCTGTTGAGGCGTTAATGGGGAATTGTACATACTTCTACAATACGTATGTGTTGTAGCACTGAGCTGCGGGGTTTCAGAGATATATTGAGACAGACAACAGTTGCGGTTCAAAGCAGTAGGAAACCGCTGCATGTATTCTTTTTTTTTAGCTTTTACTGAACAATGGCTCTCTTTCTCGCCTCTCACTCGTACACTCAACCTCTTCTCTCAATTCTCCCAATGTCAGGTCCTGCATCTCTCTATCAGAATGTCATCTCCACACACACCCCAAGTCCCTCCCTGTTCCTCACTCATTGGTCTAGCACTCCCTATTTCTGACTGGTCGTGTCAAACTTGCTCCCACCCCCCTTAGTGAAACACTCACACACAGGCAGTTTCAGCTGTGTCACACAAGCACCAAAATACACTACCAGATCGGAACAAAAATAACATAGTTTACAAACACACATTATTTACAGTCCCATCCCCTTCCCCAGTCCATAATCAGGTCTATTCCTACATTGTCTTGCAAATCATGCCCCCGCTACAGTATATATTGCATTACAGTCCACGTGTTGTCTCTTTTGGCAAGTGTATTTTTAGACTCATATCGCCCTGAATTAAAATACGCCGCAGCGTTTATTTTAAATTGATCAAAATGACCAGGGCGCTTAAAAGAGGGAGGCCTTTATTAATAATACTACAATTTTCAAACGCTTGCAATATTGTATTACTTGATTTATCACATTTTAGAAGTATCGCGGTTGCTTATTTTCTGTAATATGGTAGCCTACCTGTATGAAGCAGGGTGTGTGGCTAACCTACTTTGACTACAGTACATTTATCAGTGACAGTTACCGAGAGCCTATTAGGTGGGAGTCAGAAGGTCAGAGGAGTACTGTACCAGCCAATCAGGAGTGTGTATTGGTTGTTAAGGGGCAGGCAATGCTGATGTGGCAATTAAATCCAAGAGTGTGAAGTAGATGTTATTCTGCAACAAAAATTACCTCAGAGTATCAGTTTGATTTCTGTAAAAACTACAATATATCTTACTGGGTTATTATTTTTTTCTCACTGTAACTTGCTTGTTTGTAATTTCTCTGCGAGAGAAACCGAAACTAAATATTCTCATAGATAGTAAGCACGTTGTTTTTATTTGTACGGGAATTACAATTAAACTAAAAACAAAACAACAAAAGCACCTATAAGAACTTCAGAAGGACCTCTGTTCTGTACGTTGTTTATCTTGCATTTTCTTTCAGAACTGTCCTACCATAAAATAAAATCTGCTTACTGTGTGTGTGTGTACATTAGTTTGTAATGTACGTGCTAGATTGAGGCTCGCGTCTCTTCGGGGGCGTTACATGTACATCGTGTTGCACATTTATCTGTTTACTGTGTGTTTTTTTTAGTAGGGGGAGAAAAAAATACCTTAATGTTTCTTTATTGATAGAGGTGTTTTTTTGAGGGTGGCCTCTATTATAAAGCTGATCAATGACTGCACCATCAATATGAGGGTATTTCAATTCAAGGGCGTTAATTCGGACAAGGGTTGGTTGGAACGGGCCAAAATGAAATAATCAGATATGCGTCAAACTCGTTTAACTGTCACTGAAGTGAGTGCTGACTGTAGCCCTCAATCAAGAAAATAGGTGGGGCAAGGTTGGATAGTAAATATAACTTTATATATTTTGTTCAAAAATAGCTGATACAGCATATGTAAATAAATAAATAAATAAATAACAGAAAATGTTTTTTGAAGTTCATACTATAGTTTTTCTCTGTCTCTTTCTGGTTTGCCGACTCCTGCGTAATCCAATTTATATCCCGCCCGTCATATTTGTTTACATCGTCGAGTTGAATTTGTTTGAATTTCAGAAAGTGACAGTGATGTTTTAATCAGCATTTTAGTGTTTAGAGCATCTTTCTTTTGTAGTGTGTTTTGTAATTCATTTTTCTGTGCAGGGGAGAAAGGCATTCCTTTAAAAAGGGGTGGGACTGAGTGATGTGAACCAATAACATGACACACCAAGACCATTGACCTGCCTGTGGTGTAAGGATGTTAGGGCAATAGTTCAATCTATTTTTCTTCCTGTGACGGGGTTTTAACCAATCACAGGCCAGGGCTTCCAATCACTGATTCATATGTGTGTGTGTGTGTGTGTGTGTGTGTGTGTGTGTGTGTGTGTGTGTGTGTGTGTGTGTGAGAGAGAGAGAGAGAGAGAGAGAGAGATAGCGTGCCTGCTACAGCCTGAGGGACACACAGTGAACACTCTGCAGGATGGGGGGGGTAGTTTGTTTTATCTACTAGTGTTCAGTGTTAAAATTCTATATTCCTACTTCTTTATTTAACTTTTCATTTATTAAATTTTATTATTGTTCCTAATGTTTGTATTGTACTTTGTAACCCTTTGGCAATACCAAAGCAGTTACAAAGTACAATACAATGTTGTCATGTCAATAAAGCACCTTTGAATGTGAATTTGAATTTGAGAGAGCGAGAGAGAGAGCTAGAGAGAGAGAGAGAGAGAGAGAGAGAGAGAGAGAGAGAGAGAGAGAGAGAGAGATTTTTTTAAATTTGTCCAGTGAAATAATGAGCCTTTTTATTATATTTCCTCCTGACTGGTGGCTTACAGCATCTATAATCGATGCACTATTCTCTAAGTAATGCAGCCTTCAATGCTAGCACTGTTCTTAGGTATTTTAACTCTTTCCTATAATAGATTCCACATGCAGTAGTGGAACCTCTTTTGTAGACGGAATTGAAAAAAATTAAATCTACTGTTGATTCTATTATTTTAGGCCTCTTCCGGCATCATTAGCAGTGCCAAAAATGATGAGCTCTACTTGGTTTTGCATAGCTTGATCTAGACATCATCCACAGCGAATAAAAACCAGACTGTGAAATAATTACAATTTCCTGACGTGTAGCCAGCCTTACAGACCAGACTTATAGCTACATTCATTTATGTACTCAACTTCACTTTTAACAGCTTTCTCAAAGTTGTCACATGGGACCTCTATAACAGTTGCATGACTTTTACTGGAGAAATGATAAGCAGCTTTCGGCTTTAAAGCTAACCTCTCTTTTATAGTTCAGGGTTTCATAACTTCAGTGTATGGCAGCGTAGTTCACATGACTACAGTAATCTAACACATTTGTACCTGGGCAGCTCCTGGCAATGTGTCAGACGTCTCTTGCACAGTTCCTTTCTCCTGCCTCAACTTGTCTCCCAATGCTTTACGCAGGCAGCTCTGTTTGGTGGTGCACAGAAGTGCCTCTGATGTGGACTCTATGGCCTTGTTTTACTAAGCTGTCAGAGAGAGAGAGGGAGGCTCTCCAGACACAAAAAGTACAACCTCTGTGCTCACAACGATGTAGTCGTAGTAGTAGGAGGAGGACAGCTGTTTTGTACCAGGCTGCTGTGGAGTTGCATCCTGGAAGAAGAAACTTTGCTTTCTCTCACTTTTAAATGGACTGTGTTACTATCAAGAGGAAGTTACTCCACAGACCCATCTTTAGGTAAGTGACTTGCAGGGAAGTTTGATAGGAGAAAGGGGGAATTCATTTAAAATCTTCTTCACCTTTTCTTGACATCTGATTCCTATTATAAACCTAATAACCAGTGCGATATAGTCTTGGTTGTGAGACTTTTCAGTAGCAGTAATTCAGTAAAGTTGTTAAAACTTCAACAATAGTTGTTGCAGGGCTGTTTTTTCCTCTCTTATCAAGTATTTTATTATTAGCTCTGTACTCTGAACAAGTTGTAAAAGCACTTGAAACATTTGCAGACATTGGAGGTAAAAAGGCTATTAGATGTGGAACATTGTTTTTTGGTTCACTGGACTGAACAGTATTGCGAGGGTTTAAATGTTTTATTTGGTTTCTTTTTGCATATATGATGGCATTCAAAGCTGAGCAGCAGCGGTTGGATATGTTTTGCAGTGTTAGTCACCTAAATGTTTCTCAGAATTTTTTTAATGAAACACTTGTTGACAAGAAGTAGTTTCAAGTCAAGCAGATCAACTTAAGGATTTGTTTGTTAAGACACAGTTCAAAAAGAATGTTGTTTTGATGTTGCTGAAATGAAAGGAAATTGTTGGAAATCATATGGGTGGCGTGCAATTGTTGTATGGTTTTTCCAGATGAGGAGGCCAGCTTTCTCTATGTGGATGCTTAGCCGTCAAACGGGGGGGGGGTTGGGGGTGGGGGAGGGGGAATGGTTGAGAGTCTGATAGGTTGCTGCTAGAAAGCCTACATGAGAATAACATTTTTCTGGCAAGGATTCTGTGGCTGGAAAAGGAAAATATTGCTCCGGCTATCTTTTGTTTATAACAAGTGACATTTTAAGCACCACTTAAATTCCCATTGGACAAGACTTGATGACATCTGCAGTGTATCATAGCTGTGAGCTTGATATGATAAATACACCAGTTCAAAATGGGAGGCATTAGTGAATAGCCCATGCTGTCACCTTAACAACACCACTGTCCAACTAAATGGGGCCTAATGGTTAATTTTTCTCAAAAAATCTTAATACAAATGGATTTGCAATCCTTATTCTTAGAAGTGGTTAACACATACAAATTAAAGAAACTCTCAACTTACATACATACATTTTATTTTGATTTGTATTTCAAAATTAACAAAAGCAGCCTGTTATGTACTGATACATGCCAAAGGTTAGTTGTCAGTCAGGGGTATGGGACTAGATTTGCAAAGGTTTAGGTTTAATATTTTAACTAAAAATGAACTGTTGTTTGTAGTGTGCTTCTACCTCTATATTAGGTTTTAGTATATATAACACATATATTCACTTGTATGGTACTTTGTTTATTCAACATTTTTATATACTTCTTTTCCATACAGGGCACAATGTGATTCTTATGTTTTCTGGGCCAATGAAAATAAATGTGGTTAAAAAAATAAAATAAATTGTGGGGTTAAATACATGAATTAAAACTCTTTTTCACTTATCTTGTGTGTTGGACACTGCCAGGTACCAACCATGATGAAGACTTTCGACATCCTATGAATCAAACAACTTCTTATGTCTTCAACGACACCCTCCTATGGCTTGATATATAGTTAGAGTATGTAACAAAAACAGATGGGTTCTCTCAGCAGTTTTAAGGGATTAACACAGGGGTGGGCAATCCTGGTCCTGGAGGGCTGGTATCCCTCCTGTTTTTGTTCCAACTGTTCCTACTTAATTGGACCAAGTAAGCTTCTAATAAGCACATAAGAAGTAATTTAGGGTCCGGTTGGAACAAAGACCAAGAGGGACACCGGCCCTCCAGGACCAGGATTGCCCACTCCTGGGCTAACACTTCAAAGCCTGCTCTGTGTAATGAACACATTTTTTTGTAATACTGTATATAAACATACCCCTAAACAAGCAAACTCATGCCTACTGTATACTTTAAACTATGCAACCAATAATTATTTGTGAGATGAAAATGTAAGAAACTATGGTGAAGCAGAGAGATATATTATTTGTCTGCTGAGACTATTGTTCAATCCACAATATACTGGTATGTACTTTAGCAGAAGTTATTAAAATACAGTCTGCGTCTGGAGGTATGCAGGCATCTGTCCTGAACATGTTCAGTCCCGTTCATCCCCCATATTATATATATATATATATATATTTTGCATCTAGGGGTTCTAAAAATGTTCTTGCTTCCCAGACCCAGAACCTGGGTTACAATGCTTAATAACTTGCGTAATAGATTTTGGCTTCACATTTATGAAACCAATGATTATTATCAGTTCAGGGTCTGTTGGCATTTCTGTTGTGGTTACAGTGTGTGTGTGTGTGTGTGTGTGTGTGTGTGTGTGTGTGTGTGTGTGTGTGTGTGTGTGTGTGTGTGTGTGTGTGTGTGTGTGTGTGTGTTAATGTTAATGTTTGAACTATGTTTGGGTTGGATTGAGTCGATGTACAGTATGTGACAATGATTCTCACCCACCTTTCTTCCAACGCTACCCCACCATTGTCTGAAGGGCCATTCCATGAAAATGTTTGTTGAACTGAGTCATCTTGTCCAGTCTAAGATTATTTTGGCAATGGATCACAGAACTTGGGTAGTCTGATTTTAACAATGTAGCCAATGTCTACATTTAATTGTATTGAATGGCACTCAAGCCTTCATTGGCAAAATATAGCAAAAATACAATTTGAGAATAAACACATGAACTTAACTTCAACCTACTAAATGTTAATTAACAACATGCTGTGTATACAGCAAGATTCCTTTGATATTGTTGCAGTATTATAAAGACTAATGTACTGCAACACCATTACATTACATCTGTAATACATCCACACTAGGCTGTTTGCATTCATTTTTTAATGAAAATGCCAGAGTTATAAAGTAATTTTGTTTCAATACCCAAAAATGGATGATTCCTGGCTTAGCTTTCTAGAATGTTAAAACACTTTAGCATTGTAGTATTATAAAAACATTTGTGTTGTTGAACTTGCCCACATTAAACTTAAATTACTTTAACAGCAGTGCCTATTTCAGGAGGCAGGTTATTTCAAATTAATTTGTTTCACATCAATCTTGTTAAAAAGTGTGATTTTGTTTTAAATTAGACAGTTACATAACCATAACACAATTGGATTCTACAAATAATTGACAGTGGGTAATATTTTTTCATACCTTAGGCATTCGTATGACGACAGCACCAGATGTATAGTGTTTGGATGACTATTAAGAGAATTAATATTTGTCTTGTTAAAAGTTAAGTGGTTTGGTTATTCATCGTGTGTATTCTTTTTTCTTTTACTTTTTTCTTCAATTTAATCATTGCAATCCAGATGGTTTACAGAAACCAAAATAATGAATGTATTTATAATCATCACTGTATGGAAGCCATATGTGCCTCTGTGGTACAGTAGGCCAGATAACGATATCAAAATAAAAAATAAATTGGTAGAATATAAAGCATATTTTTGTCATTGTCCTCATACTATGAAAACAACACAGTCTAGTTGTGAGCCAGTTAAGCACTGAAAGTAGCATGTTCAAAACCAGGGCCTGTGTTGTTTATGATTAATCCTGGTTCAGCCTTATTTGCTATGTAGTTACATAATAAGACCTTCATCCATTGGTTTATTTGACATCCAAGAAATTGTGTCAAACTATATTTTGGTTTTCAGTAAACTTAGCCCATCAGTCATCAACAAATACAGACAAAAATGCAGTTGCCTGGCAGAGACTGTAGTCTGTGTTTTTTTTGTTTTACTTTTGAATGTTTATGACAGAACACATTGACATGTCTAGAGAGATATTTGTAAAGAAGTATACACGTCTTTGAACAACATACAGCTACAGCCAAACATGTTGAATCACCTCAAATTTCAGGATTGAGACATAATTAAAAAAAGAACGTATGAACATAATTTACATCATGTAATCAAATAAACTACAAAATAATATGGCAAAAGTCTACCGGAAGCCATAATAATAGTACAGTATTTCATGTTAGATTTCGAAATGTCAAATTTTTCAATTTTTGTCAACTACAAAGCGGTATGTAATCCATCAGATTTCATTTGATTTTAGCAAAATGTGTTAATTCTATAGGGTGATGCAACACTTTTGGCCATAGCTGTAGATGGAGAAAATACATTTTTAAAAAACCTTTAAACTTCGATTAAACAAAAACTTCAACTCAGACATCAAAGAAGACTTATTTTGTTAAAGGTGTGACCTTTTTTGTTGTAGTTTTCTGAAAATTAATAAATCACTTTGACAGTTGTTAAGTTGTTTTTGGAACCTTTTCTTTTTTTTCAAAACTGCTGGGCAAAAGATGTGAAATAGGAGACACCAACAAGAACAGATGTCACTCTAGAATTATATATTATATATTATATTATATTATATAGTCACTAAGGAATGGTCACAGATCCCTCCAAAACACAAGTACTGTAAATACATTTAATCAGCGCTGTCCTGGTGTACCCTATTCACAGTGTTACAGAAAATGCTACTTGTCTTTTTTTTTTATCCAAGCCTTGTAAGAACTTATTTCTAGAAATAAGCAAACACACTTATATACAATAATTGTTAGGCACTATAAAATACTGCTATTATTGCAAAACAAGATCAGTTCATATTTATCACTAGCTTGCCTTTTCTAAATTATACTGTTTTGAAGCAATATCCGTCATTGGTAGCACAGTTTCCAATTTCGTGTCTTTGAAACTGTGTTCTAAAATGGCTATACAATGAAACACTGGAGAAGGAGCAGAGGAACAGGAACAATTTAATCATGTTTATTCATGAGAACTTTAAAAGTCAAGTCACATGTTTCACACTGTTGCCATCCAAGGTTATGAACACTTTAGCATCAGTGCCCAACAAGCCAAAAGAAACACATTTGTTAAACAGTAACCAGTCATTTTATGGGGTCAAATTTATCAGAAAATACAGTTGAATCCATAAAAATATAACTGACAAAATAATAATAAAAGAAAACAATAACAACCTGTATGACTATTTTCAAGGATTTCAAAGTGTGCTTACTTTGTTTGTTATTAATAGTTTTTATTTTATAAATGTTGGAAATTGTATTTTGGTGTTTTGACCTTGATAAATCTGCCTCAGGTTGCTCATGGAGTGCCATACAACCTATTTCAATAAGTTTCTTGTGTTTAAGTTTCTCCAGGATGCTCAGCCATTTCCTGCTAGTGTGAATATGCAGAATAGAATGCTGGTAGTCATTAAGAATATCAGTGTGTGCTGACCATAGTTCTGTAGGTGACCAGGTACAAATTACAAAGTTATCAGTAAATTATTATTATTTCAGGTGGGAATACATACTATATAATATTGTCTAAGTTTAGAAAAAAAATCGTGAGACGTGCTGTACAGTACAGCACTTTTAAATAATTGTTTCTGGTCAAGGAAATTAAAATTTAAAAAAACATTTAAAAAGCTGCTTTATTAGCTACACTTGTGTAATTTGCATGTACTGGACTCAAGTTTACGAGTGCTTTTCAGAAACAGTTTTTAAACCGTAGGTTTGTGATCGTGTTTATGTGTTATCGGAATATACGGTAGTTCCTGATTAATAAGCTTAACTTTTTGACGGTCACCCTAAGGATCACTATCAACAATCACCAATCCAAACTGTATTAACCCATGATGGATTCCCTAGTATGAATCTATAGAAACATTCTTAACTTGCCAGCATGAGTAACTTTACTCAGACGTATTTAATGAGCAAGCCCAATTGGCTGTTTTTGTACATGAAATGTTTTTGGTAAAATGCATATAGTATTGAAATAATGCAATATGGTATGTAAATAGGGGTGTTTATTAAATAAACGAGAGAAATCATGGAAAGGTTTGAAAAGTTCCAGTAGTTAGCCATAGGAATGTTATACATTTGGAGAGTTAATGATTAATGACACATTCACCTGGGTTATTGGCATTGTCTCAGGCTCAACAGGAAGGGAATTTTAAAAACAGTTTTCTAAAATACATAGTCTAAGACCGTTGTCAAACTGTGCAGTTTTAACTGAAGAACTGTTTTTCGTACTGAATCATTAAAGTGTTCAGTAATTTTTAAGTGCTGCTGCATTGAACTAAAATAATTCCAAAAATCTTACCATTCTTGCACTTCCATTTGTTATATACTGTAGGGCTTGTGTATAGTTTTGAAAGAAACATAGCATGCTGCTGAATACTAAAATTATGCTTTCCATCCATTTCACTGTCTGTCTGTCTTTCAAATTTCATAACTCACAACCTACATAGGTTATAGAGGTCATTGTCATGCAGGTAGAGTAAGACATATACAAGGAATGTGGGAAACCTTTGATTTTTGACCTCCAGGTCAAAGTGGCAGAATTCTAAGTCACTTCTCCATTTTCGACATGCTCACAACAGGAGTAGAATCGATGGTCTGATTTGGATAATATTTTTTAGAATTAAACAGTTAGATCTGAACTTAGTTCCTATTGTAGATGAAATAGCCTCTGTTTTTACTTTTATCAAAGTACAACTGACCAAGAACCAAAACCATTGATCTAACAGTGTCCAACTAAGGGGTCTCATATATCGAAATATTGGACAGGAGTTTCTACCATACTCTGGTCATCACATGTGATGATATGTAGGCGTGCATTCAAACAAACCACTGCATTGAGTTGCCTAGAATTTAGGAAATATGTAACAGTGATGGGAGAAAGAGAACTGTATGTACTGTAGCAGTAGGGCTGTGTGGGCGGCTGCTTGTTGCACCTGTGATTGTTGGCAGGGACATATTTAACCCCATCCCTGCCAACCTTCCATTCCCACACACACACTATTTACATTTTAGGGTTTTCGCCCTGCCACACTTACATTTGTAGCCACACAGGTTTAAAAAAGTTGCATTTTATGTATCCACATAATACTGCGGTAATTTGCAGGTCAGATTTTATTTCCCAGACGAGTAACTTTGAAACCACTAAAAAGGAATTGTTTATCCACAACATTTTCTTTAATATTCTTCTTGCCAATTCTATCAGACCATGACATCGTTAAAAAAGTCCCATCTTTAGAAAATAAGCATGTCTAACCATTCCACTTGCTGGAAGGACTGATCTCCATCCCCTGCCCTCTGGGGGTCATCTCTGGAATGAGGTGACAGATCCAGGGAGTTTTACAGCATAAGGGCACCAGAAACTCATGGGAAAATGCTTTCTATATATAACCTTACTTCATTTCTTACTCCACTGCCTTTTTTGATGTTGCGTCTGTCCTTCCAATTTCCTTTATGCAAGCCTTGTGCACATTAATGATAAAGCATTATAAACACTATGCAGTCTTTCAAGTTTTAAAATTGCAGTCAATGCATTATAAATGCATTTCATATGAAAATACATCTATTTTTTATTTAATTTTTTGTATAATCGCACCTGCATCTAAAGTATTTATTTGAGATGTTTGCTTGAAAAGTATTCACTGTGGGTGCACAATTATATGTTCAGTACATCAATTCTTTAGCATCCTAATCTACCGCTTGGGAATAATCTTTAGAGTGGGTTCTAGGGTGTTTAAATATAACATAATTTTTTTAACTGTTTTTCTTATATTTACACTGAGGTCATCTTGAGAAAAATAAATGAATAGGAAAGACCTTGGAGAGTTATGAAAAAAAATAAACAAATCTAGACTGTATAATAGTGGAAAGAATGGAGTTAACATGTTGGATAAGAAATCTTAGGCCTTACAGGGTGACAACCCTTTATCAAAAGGATTCTGTCTTAGTATCCAAGCTTTACTGTTAAAGTTAAACTGCTCAAGTTCATAGGACGTAATGGGCAGTTTCTATATTTAGCTTTCTATGTAACTTACCAGATTTGAGAAACTGTACACATAATATTCCTACCTATTCCCTGATATGATTTGATCATTTAGGTTTATATTGCAAAATATATATTCATTCTTAATATATATTAGTGGACATTTTTTAATGGACATTTCCTTTTAATTATGTTTTATTACCAAACTTAGTCCAGAGATGATAGACAAAGAGAAGGAGAAGTGATACCTTTTATTGGACTAACTAAATAATAATTACTCACAAGCTTTCAAGATCCTCAAAGGTCTCTTCTTCGGGTGAAAGTAGGAAAGAGGGACTGATGTTCATTGTACATGGAAAACGGTTACAGCAGTTAGTGTTTGGTCAGATAAGGCAATAAGTCACAGACTGCAGCTATGGCTAATTTGTTCATTTTATGACATGCATGCTTCTAGCATTGTTTTCATTTATAAGTTGTATGCTTTTCCTTAAGCAGTGGCTTCCTTGGTAGAGGAAGGGATTCAAAAATCATGCTAATTATTTCTTTAGAAGGTATTAGACATCGTCTTGTTAATGTATCAGACATAATGACTGACTTTAAACTTGTGTGTCAGCAATTGGCACGTGAAAGGCCCCATCTTGCTAAAAGGTTTTCTTTGAGCATGGTAATTTATGTTTTCAAGCAACTTTTAGCCAAGCCTTGAATGTGTAATATGCTATATATTTTTTGCACTTAGTATAATTGCACTTGTTATTGATTTACTTGTCTAATTCAGAAAGTGCCTCTTGCAATCCGTATTAATGTGTCAACCAATGTAACTGGAAAGGGATTTATTATCTCATTGGAATTTAATTAGATGAAAATTTTTACACACTTTTTTTTTGAAGAACTATAAGAACTACTGTTTAGTTTAGAGCTCATATTATAAAATATTAATGACACGCATACATGTAATTTTATAAATAGCTAGTTTACATATTCCTATAAAACTGTATTGCTGAAGCTTCTTATAACATGTATAACATGTTTAAATAAAGTGTTTACTGAAGACTTCACATTTCAGAAGAGAACAGTTATCTTATAATATACATAAAGTTTACATTTTTTTATGTTCTGCAAAAATGTTCATGAATTAAGTCATTCTGATTATTTTTTCCCCATTGTGAATCATGTAAATACAATGTGAAGTATGGAAATGAAATCATAGATTACAATAGAATATATTGTTGTCATCTCATGCAGTACTTAATGTGGTAGATATTTAAGAACCGTTTTTTATGTTTATTGCTGGTAAAGCTCAAAACACAGACTTGCAATGAACCATTTACTAATGTTTTACCTGAACAGTATAATAATTTGTTTTGATTATGTAATGATTGTCTAACTTTGTATCTTTACAAATGCCACCAAGGATACTGATGCCACCAAGGGGACAGAGGAGCATTTCAGGTTGTACAGGGCAAGCATAGAACTAGAAAAAAATAAATAAATAAAGCAAAATGTTTTAGATACCAGTAACGGAGGACCTTACTGCAAGACCTTATTGTGGGCCCCCCTCCCCAAACATTAATTGAACCCTTATTTATAAACATCAAACATACCAAAATCAAGTGTTCAGTATTTAACTGTATTTAATTGTCAGCATGTCAGCATGTATGAAACAGTATGTAATAAGAACGTTTTCTACTTGCCTGCTTTTTAATTTTGCGCACATCTTTACATCCAGCACTACACTATTTTTTAATCATAAACGAAAAGGTTTAATCACTAACCATACCACGATTCCCCAATTCTGCGATCACAGAAATTGTTACAGAATTCACAGACATTTTCAGAAATTGTCTAACATAGGAAAGAGTTTTTTTATTATTATTATTTTTAAATCAGAAATACAGGCATGTTAATTTGTTGTAGTTTATTTTGGAGCCCGCAGCACCTCCCTACAGCTTCCATCTAAACTACAGGTTGAATTGTGCACACAGAATATAACTGCAAATGTCTGTGCTGAATAGTACCCCAAGACCTTCCTTGAAGACGTGCTTCACACCAGCCTCCGGGAGGAAAAAAATTAGGATAACTAAGACAATAGCAATACCTGTTGAAATGAGGGAGGATACAATCGGAATTACTGTGTTACACCTGCAAATATAAATGCAAAGGATATTATCATTATTCAAAAATAAATAAATAAATAAAAACTTTTGACCCCCTCGGGGCCCATGTGCAGCTGCATCTTCTATTGCTCCGCTACTGTTAGATACATATTCACACACTGTAAACACAGGCCAGGATGAAATTTATATTAGAGAAACTTGTGCATTGTTTTTCTGCTTTATTATTTTTTTAGGTTTAATATTATTCTGTTGGGGGAGTTTTCATTTCTTACAATTATGTTTCCCTCTTTGCTCTCCTTGTGACAGAGTACAAAAAGGAATTCATACTGTGTTTCTTTTCGTTTCCACTGATAGAGTAGCCATTTCTGATAACATCCAGCACAGCCACAATTGCATTCTGCACTTAGCAGCCAAACATGAAACCTGCATTGTGTTATGAAACTGTTATCAGTCATTTTACACGATTATTCCAGCAGTCTCCACAACCGGCGTGGTTTAAGTCACAAACACCCCACACTTACTGACATGAGGTAAAAATAAACACTGAGGGTGTTTGTCCCTTAATTAACTATCCGAATAGCAACGCTATAGAGCATTGTCAATGTGATTTGTGATATGGTTTGCTAACGGCAAATCTGCATAATGCTTAAAATGAATCCTTCAGTAATATTCCATATACATGGCTTTCTAACACTGGTCTACTTCTGCATTGCCTGTTTATACGATTGCTGTTAATGGCTTTGTTAGAATAGGAATTAGCAGCATAGCTTACAACAGGTGTGGTGTTCACAGGTCAACTCAAATAAAGAAATCTAGGGCAGAAGTCCAACTGCCTGAAATTTTTCCCAGAAATTCACAACATCATATTAACTTTAATTGACCCAGTCTTTAACCAGACACTTGAAAACCAGACTGAGGTTTATATTCATAAAATGGCACAGAATGCAAACATTCCATAACAGAACACGTTGTTCTCTGCATGCTTTACAAATTAATCATGAAAAGCTCATTTATTTATTTTGAGTCTCTGACAGTATTTTCCCATATACACAGACATCCGGATTGATTGTTTTATTTTATTGAAGTGCCAGCTTCCCAACATGTTGGTATTAAAATGCCCTTTTCAAGGGAGCTAAGTTAATTTGTAGGTTTCTGGTGGTCATATAAATGTACAGGATATATATATATATATATATATATATATATATATATATATATATATATATATATATATATATACACACACACACACACACACACACACACACACACACACACACACACACATATACATACATACATATATATATATATATATATATATATATATATATATATATATATATATATATATATATAGTAAATATGGACTGGAGAGGAGAGCTATAGTGGAAAATTATTACCGGCAGGCAACCTGGAGGTAACAATAGTCTTCCCAAGGGGCATTGCATTTTCCACTATGAGCTGAGTCTGCAGTACATATTTAATATATGAATCAGTCAAACTAATAAGAGAGGCATGGTTGGATAGTAAATGTGACTTTATGTACTGTAAAGCAATACATATTTGCAAGCCCTTTATTATCATGTTTTATTATGCGTATGAAAAAAAAGTAAACAAATATATTTGTGCTGTACATATAATTAAGTAATATACTACTACCACTGCAACAAGTCATCAACATTTCTGGAGTAAAGTAGGTTTTATGGATATGATTCGCCAAGTATTTTGGTCGCAAATATTTATGGCTTTACAGTATTTTGTTTAAATATAGTTGCAGCACAAGTAAATAACTAAGTAACATAAATAAATAACAGAAAATGTTTTTGAAGTTCATACCACACGTTTTCTTTCTTTCTTTTGTAGTATGTTTTGTAATTACTTGAAGTCACAGAATTGCCTTTTCGCAGTTTATTCATTCAGCCATTTTATCTTGTTGTTAGGCGTGGAGGTGGAGGGCGTTCCTTTGAAAAGGGGCGGAGACTGACAGTAATGTGAACCAATCACATAACAGATGGAAACTATTACCTGGTGATATAAGGATGTTAGGGCAATAGTGTAATCGCTTTTTCCTCCTAAGATGAGGTTTTAACCAATCACAGTCCAGAATTTCCAACAACTGAGAATTTAAAGAAAACGTAGAAAATATGACAATGCAATAGTAAGCATGGGTCTCAGGCCAGCGTAATAAAGATAACGTTAAACAAGCTTAAACCTTTTCTTAACTGACAGGATATCAAGATTTTATAGAAAACAATAACACACAGCAAGGGGCAAGCACACCTCAATAATAATAAATGTGGCAGATATTCTTCTCAGGAACTAAATCGGAAAGAAAACATAAACATAACAAAAACAAAAACATAACAACATCCTGTTGGGTCAGTGATAACTTTGTGATCAATTTTACCATGTGGCTTCCAATCCAGATCAGAGCCTTTCACGGTGCAGCTTCTAAAATGCCTTAAATTATAAAATAAAATACTGCAGCGTTTTTAAAGCACAGTGTTATTAATAAAGGCCACCCTCGTTTAAGAGCCGCAGTCATTTTGATCAATTTAAAATAAACGCCATGGAGCCAAATTTGAAGTACAGTTGTACCACGTCATACAACCCCCTTTATAACGCCACCCTCGCATACTTCCTAGGGATGGCAGAAAGGGATCAGAAGGTTGGAATCCGTGTCTGACCTATCAAAGCAAAGGGTTTTTAAGCAAAGGGTCGAAGCCTCATCTATATATATAATGAATAAATGTAGTGTAAAACAGCGTAACTGTAAAAATAGTTTGACAATAGGCGACATTCATTAAAACTTTTTCGAATTTATATGCAGCAGTATCACATATGTTTATAGATTGTTATACTTGGGAGACATAGGATAGCAATTCGCGGTCAAAGCAAGGTATATATCAATTGTATTGTAATGCAATAAAAAAAATTAAACACATTTTCTCACTGATTTGTCCATATTTCATTGTTAAATTATGATCTTTAACAACATGTTTTTGACACGAGCATGAAGGAAATTCTTGTAATGCCATGTTTGCTATGTTCCATGACTAAACCTGTTCGTTCATTCAGGGAAATTTCTATTTAATCTTATTATTATTATACAGGTTATAATTGGATCATATATTACCATATCCATATACCCTATCAATGTGCATGTGTGTGTGACACAATGAAATACCTACAAGCAAGGGCATGACACTGCCTCCTGAACATAGCTAACTGGTGTACTGTAAAGCATTGATTTAAAGTATCTTCTGACCAGAAAAGCAATGACATTTGAATCATTATCACATGCCAGCGTATTACTGGGGTTCGTTTCAGCTTTGAATGAAGCAAACAAAACAAAGTTGCCTTCGTGAAATGCGGCTGACACCTGTGATTGGTTCGCCGTAGCTGAAATGAAACACAAGATTCACAGAAAACCCCGAAGTAGGCAGACAGCGGTTTGCTTAGTTTCTAAGTCGCTTGTATGAATTACCATACTCCTACCCGCCATCAGATGTCAATGTTGAGCATGAAGCTCCAGTTGCTTCGAATCAGTGAACCAATTTTGAAGCAATTGCTTCAAGTAGCTCCTTGCTTCAAAAAGCCAAATTTTTCCCATCACTAATACCGCCAGCTATGCTTTCTGAACAAATGTCACTAATATAAAAACAGTGCCATTTTTACCCGCTATATCGCCACCCCGCTGTCCGCCAGCTTCCCAAATAATCATGGCCAATTAAAACAACAAATGTATGCAGTTAACCTTTGACTCGCTTTACTAATTTGTTGTTAACTGAACGTTCATACCAATGTCATCAACAATCCAGCTCCCAAAGCAAAACGGAAAGTACAAAATGGCGAGTCGACCCTACATTTATTTAACAGTAGAGCAAAAGAAACAAATCAGCATGTGTGCATCTGAAAATAAGAAAGCAAGACATCACAAATGTTTTCTCGCCTAAGTGAGACATATTGTTAATCGAGTGAGACATACTGTTAAATGCATATTGTATTTACAGAGGTATCATGCATACCAATTATTATGTGTTATTATATTAAATTATGTAGTATAACTCTATACATCTGTTAAGCTATTAAGTACCAAAGATTTTTTTCTGAAAAAATCAGAACACCAGCTGTATTTACATTATTTGGTACATTACATTTAGACCAGGCAGTTAAAAAAATTAGAGTAAGTTATCATAAGAAGACAGTTAAAGAGAAAATTGAACTAACAGGTAGATAGATGCCAGTTAAAAATGCTCCGAAAAATCACAAAGTAAACTGTCCTCAAGTGAGGACAATGGCACTTAATGGTTTAAGGAAACTGATTCCAGTGCAAAACAAAAGCACCCTAATACAGAAGATCCATTTTAATATTTGTAAACTTACATACATAAATGTATGTTATCTGTTTTATAGGCACGTTTTGGCTGTGCATCAGTGGACACACATCACTGTATCTGTTTGCCACTGGGAGCGATTTTAAATTCCTTATTGTTACCTTCATGGAGACAGAAAGGAGAGCCATCCTGTATTATACTGTGCTGGAATTATTGGAAGTAGGGTAAAGGAAGTCATAAATTATGAAGAAAGATGTGATAGGGTCTTTGACCTTTAAGTTTTAGTTGCAGATTGGATTGTAGACTGTAGATGGAAACTGAGCTGGCCCAAGTTTGGTATTAGAATAAGATGACTGGTTTCATGGCAAAGTTAGAAATGTGAGGAAATAAGGCTATTTAATCTTCAGTCCTCACACACAGGAAACAGGAAAGACTGAGCCCTAAATATGACATTCATTCAGATGTTGAACATTTCAGGATGGGAACAAGTCTTGTTACCGAATGGCACAATACTAAATACTAAAAGTTATAACCTATTGCATGTT
This sequence comes from Polyodon spathula, assembly GCF_017654505.1. Lineage (NCBI taxonomy): Eukaryota > Metazoa > Chordata > Actinopteri > Acipenseriformes > Polyodontidae > Polyodon > Polyodon spathula. The sequence continues at coordinate 14,759,048 of NC_054544.1, forward strand.
TTTTCTTGCTTGTTATTGCCTAAACAAATAAGTGTTTTGTCCCCAAGAGCCAAAAAAAAAAAGGCTTTTCTATTTTTATTAGCTCCGGGAAGTAATTTGGGGTTGTTTGCTGGTTTTCCACTGCTCTCCAAACAAATCCATCCCACTCCCAGGGGTAGATTGTTTGTTGAAAGTAAGACGGATATATTCTATCCTTTCCTCACTGCTAAAACAACCCTCAATGAGAGGAGGTTCATTAATTGACTATCATCTGAGGACCAAATCATAATTTTCACAAACTAGGCCCAAATACATCCTTCTAGAGTGGGTATGTCATTGGAAAAAATAAAAAAAAGGCAGACAGCGTTTCATGTAACTTAAAATTATTGAAATTATTATTTTACTGAAATTATTATTTTAAAAAGTTAGAGGTGGTGATAAGACAAATTACAATATTTTTATACACACTGGATTAACACAAAAGTGGTATCTGTGCATTGAACAATATCTGTGTTTTTATTTAATGTGCTACAGCCTAGGGTAGTATGATTATGTGACATTATCAGAGGTCAAAGGTCTTGTTTTGAGTTGTTTTTGGACCTTTTGAGTTTAAATGGCTCTCAAATGTATTACACCTGAGCTTGAAGTGTAATGAAGACAATAATAACCTCTGTTTTTTTTTTTCTTAAAGCTCTGCAATATTCAATAATGTTTTGTTGGCATTGTATTAAATAAAATCTTAATTGTCAAAAATGATGTAATTATGGTCAGTAGGTCCTTTGACCTTTGTTCTAGCTTTTCTTCTGCGGGACCAGTAATGCCTTTTAAGGCTGGCAGAGGCATCCGTTGTGATTGCTTCATTAAGCTAAATTGATTAGATATGTTGGTAATGGGGCATCAATTCAAATGTGGCTGATAGGTATTTTATTACTTGTGGCTTTTCTTTTAAACTAGTTTGTCAGTGTGAAATTTGATTAATAGTGACATGGAGGACGGAGACAGCAGATACAAAAAGGTGATTTTGATAATTATTGTAAGATGTTAGTGCTACTGTGGTAAACCATAGAGTGAGTTTCTTAAAACTAAGTAAGCGCAAAGGCAAATTTTCTAACAGGAATAAAACAATGTTAATGTTATCATACTTTCAAAAAACAACAAGTTGCAGCTATTGTCCTGAGTTTGATCTTGTTCATGTTATTTTATGCCTTTACACTTGCTACACAATATAAAGCAGTACACATTTCTGTGCCTAATAGGGACACTATTGTGAGAAGAGAACTCCAGATAAGTCTGTTTACTTCTCAAAGTCTTGTGCAGAAGAGGTGGATAAAACAAGTTCACCTTTCACATGATCAATACAAAACTATAGCACCTTCTACCAGGAATTGTACAGAATGCAAATAAGAACAAGGCAAGCAATTTGCCAGCAAAAGTAGATGGTAAATGTGAATGATTATGCATAAAAGTCAGAGCAATCCATAGCTCGTAATTATGATCTAAATAAAGAAAGGGCCATTTGTGTGCTGTGTCATGTCCTAAATCTGTTTTCTTACCTAAAAATTAGGGTGCTGTTTTTTTTATTTTTTGCTTTTTTTTTGTCTCACTACACAAGTGATGATGTCAGTTATTGTTGACAGGAAGACTGGTGCATATAATCTGTTGTTGTGTGCAGTGCAGTAATGAGAAAGTCAGTTTCACTGACAACCAATAAGCCCTGTGCAATATTGAAGCATCTTTGCAATAAATAAAGCTAGGTTATCTCAGCTGTGTACCAAAACAATGTACATTTTAGACTTCAATATAGCACCCATTATGGAATGTCAACATCTTATCCTTCAACTTAAAAAATGTCATTTGTTAGAGACTCTTATTATCCACTAAGCCTTGGGCTAAAACAAAGGGCTGTTAGATCTATTTTAATCTCCTTACCATTCTATCTTATTTAGTAATGGAGCTGTCCCTAATATAGCAGCACAATGAATTGGAGAAGAATAACAAATGCATGCTCTTAAAGGTCATTTTAATTATGTATTAGTTCTGGTTTACAGAATGAGCTAAGTAATTCTCATTCATACAGAAATTTTAATCACTCTTCCTTGATCGTGGATTGCATGCATTAGAAGTATAAGTATCCTAAATTTGGAAAATACCAGAATTAAGTTTGATATCAACCAGGTCTACAGCAGATCAGTCACAAAAATCCCTACTCAGAATTTTTATCTACCAATTTAGGAATATGAATATATCTCAATCGTTTTTGTTGTTGTCTATGTTTCTTTAAATAGGGTCTCCAGCATTCAAAGGTAACTGAATGACCCAACAAAATCTGTATTTTTATTCCTTTCAGATTAAGATGTCTGGTGAAGCAGCTGGAAAAAGGTGAAGTGAATGTGCTGGACCTTAAGAAGAACATTGAATATGCAGCATCTGTTTTGGAAGCCGTGTACATCGACGAAACAAGGTGAGACCACATGTACGAGTTAGACTCAATGTTTAAGACATCAAAGAACCCCCACCCTCCAAAATGAAAATGATTCAATCATTGGCCATTGTCATTACAACAGCAAAAATGTGAAATCAGTAAAGACAGTGGAATTCAAAACAGTAGCATTCATAATGAAAAGCTTTAGAGTGGCAGGTGGTACAGTATGTATTGTACCAGAAAGGCAAAAAGCGACGTGGATGGCAATTATGCTGTAGATTTGTATAATTGGTGGGCCCAATTACTTTTGTTCCAGTTTTTCAGTGTAAAATAACCTAATCTGGCTTTCAAATATTTATGGTCTAAATTTGTGTGGACCACTAAGTTACAAGAAAGTGAATAACCAGAATCTAAAGTCGAGTCTATTTAAATTTGTAAAAATATTGGATTACTTTGTAGATGAGGGAATATAAATTAATAAATCCTGCACGGAGCTTCCAAATCAAACAATTTGTGCTGCTGTTCATGTTTATATTCTTTTATAATACAAAGTTCAGCAAATGTTAGGTAGAATTGTGCTTTAAGTCTTTCTCAACCTTTTCTTTATTTTGCAACAAGCCTTATTACAACCCTCTCTCCAGCTGTTCTGGATTTTGTTTCTTATCTAACTGGCTTTAGTTGAAAAATAGAATCACTGTAAAGCAAAGTCTGATGATAGTAATGTCATCACAATAGGTAAGAAACAAAATGACATCACAATGCTCCTCAACTGCACTGTAAAATATAGTTAACTTTTTAAAAAGAAATAATATAACAGCAAAACAATGCAGCTGACAATTTATATGACCTTGGGAGAGGTACTGTACCTTTTTATAACACTGTTCCAATACTAATAAATAAGATATAATATGGCTGGAGCACCAGAGTCACCTCAAACTAGCCAATTGTTTGTTAAGAAGACCGACACAATGTAAGCATTTACAAAAGTAGTTTATTTCTTTTCATTTTAACAATGTAGGCTTTTATAAGTACAATACAGTATGTGTGTTTTTAATATAACTTTTTGACCCTGTGAGATTTCAAACACAAAAAAAGGTAATGCAGTAATGGTTGAGTATTGCTTAACATCAGTATTTTATTAAATAGATATACATATTTCAGGGTGGCGGCAAGCAAATAGTATGATTTCATTTTTTTTAACAGACTAGAAGTGACAAACGTTGCAATTTTCGGTGCAAACAAACCATTCAAATCCAGACTGAAAAAAATAGAATTATTCATTGCTAGCCTTTGTTTTGATTTGTCTAGCTTTTCGATAACTGTTCATTGTAATAGCATGACATATGACTAAAATGCAGTGCTGCCTGAAGTTAATAAATAATTCCTCGAAAATGAAGATCAACAGGCTGTATTGCTTAGTACACGCTGCTCCACCTGATCTCATGCCAATAATCGTTTCTTATTGAAATTATTAATAGTTATGTGATTTCATATTGACAGACAGTATTAATATTGCAGACAGTTATTGGACACTGAAGACGAACTCGGTGAGATCCACTCTGATGCGGTCCCTTCGGAGGTTCGAGATTGGTTGGCCTCGACCTTTACCAAGAAGATGGGGGTGACTAGGAGGAGGCCAGATGAGAAGCCAAAGTTTCGCAGCATTGTCCACGCAGTACAAGCAGGAATTTTTGTAGATAGGTAAAATTAAAATCTAACGGCACTACCACACAGGCACGCTATTAAATTGGAACATTGAGGAACTTGTTGAAGAGCAGTAAAATAGCCTTAAAGTTCTTCTACTTTAAATCTGCTTAATATTGGTCAATTAAAGTACAACTGCTTGAAAAGTATAGTAATACAATACCATATTTTTAACAATATTTTAGATTTGTTTTTAAAGACAGGAAGTAAGGATGGTAGTACAGCGCATCAGTGAGACTTTCTTTCCTCAGACTACTATATGTTCTAGTGTGTGTGGGTGTTGCAAAGATCTAATATGCCATGGCTATTTCCTGTTTCTATGGAAAATATAAACCGTAGTACAAAAATATATGGGGGGAAACAGAAGACCTTTCACAGCTACTTTAAATGATAGTTATGTTTCTTATAAACAGTAAGTCTAATTATACCCCCCATCAGATCTCTGATAAACAACAGCTTTTAAAAAAAACTGACAAGTAGTTGTGGCTTCCACATTATACAGTAGCAGTACCTTGTACAGCAGCAAAGATTTAAAGGGCCCTTGCTTTCCAATACACCTTACTTTAAAAACAAATATGGGGTGTAAATTCACAACTGTACATCAAATCTGAAAAAAAAAGTAAAGTACTAGATGCTTAAAGTACTCTCTACAAATATATGAAAAGGAAAAGAAAATATATAAAGATCCATTATATGTGCTATTGTTACATATACTCATGCAAATAAGCATAGAGAATTTACATAGTACACCTAGTGCTCGTGATTATAAAGGCTTATTAGCTCCTCGGGCATGCCAGATCCTTGATTAATGAGTCATGGCTGCTGATGAGTCTTACCTCATTAGTCGATTTCTACAGGGCCACTTAGCTGGTTCTGTTTTTTTAAGTTCAGCGTTTCCAAGGCTTCTGTCCTGTAGCAATTGTTTCTAAACACAGACAATTATATTGAAATCTGGCTTTGGTCACAACTCGTACAGTAGTCCAGAATCACAGGTATACTTTACATGCATGTAAAAAAAATATGAAACAAAAATATTGATTATTTAAGAAAAAAAAAGATTATACAAGACAATTGACTTCTTTTGAGAAGGATATTTAAATTGATTTTAATGGTACGATTGATTTGATTGTCAAATACTATTGAGAAAACAATAGAGATGGTGGAATATAAATTTGTGTTTGATCAGACAAGAAAAGGCACTATACAAGTTTGTTATCAAGTGATAATATTGTGATATCTGAACACTGCAGGGAGAGTAACTCTCTTAAGAAATCCATTGACAGAGATTTATTGTAATCATAGGATGTTTCGAAAAACCTCTGTCTTGGTTGGGCTAACATACCCTCCAGCTGTTGTTGAGATTTTAAAGGTGAGACACTATTTTTTAAATTATTATTTATTTATTTATTTTTATGCTGCTACTAGAGAACTGTGTTTGCATTATAGAGGCACTTTCAAACCTGTACCAGCTGGGCATGTGTCCTGGGCTCTTACTGTTCACCTCTGATAGCCCTTTATAAGTGAACCTGGTGTAAGATCAATATGCTGTTAATATGCATGTTTTATAATCATGCTTGTAAGCAAATGTTTTGTACTCTGCAGGATGTAGACAAATGGTCTTTCAATGTCTTTGCCCTAAACGAAGCGGGAGGACATGCCTTGAGGTTCTTGGTCTACGAACTCTTCACCAGATACGAACTTATCTCTCGATTCAGGGTCAGATATGTTTTTATGATCTTAAAACATAAAATAGTCTAACAAAGAAATCCTGACTATTCAAAGGGATGGAAGAAAATGTGTACATGTTTCAATGTATTTTATCAGGAAAACTGTATTTGAAAGAGCTGCCTGCAATAGGTAGAGCTAACTTTTTTTTGTTAAGTCAAGCCCCCTTAAAACAAATACAAATGAATAAAACAGAAAATATTATACACTGTATTATGCACAAGTACAATTATGTTTGAAATTTTAAATTCTTCACAATTCATTGCTATGGAAGTTCTTGCGTGAATACAGTAAGTGTGAATTGCTTCCCCCTTGTGGAGACATTTATTTAGCTACTGTTTTTTAAGATTATTCAATATCAATTCAAACACCTTGTTTTCCCCCTCTAGGTCCCCATAAGCGCACTTCTCAACTTTGTTGAAGCATTGGAAGTTGGGTATAGCAAGTACAAAAACCCTTACCACAATCTAGTCCATGCAGCTGATGTTACCCAGACATTACATTATTTTATGGTTCATACTGGTTTGATGGTAAGACAAAAATATAGCTAGCGTATGTAACACTTTCTATACAGCTTACTAATTAATTTACAAACCAAAAATAATGCACATGAAATATTGGGATCTTGGAAACCTATACAATAACGAAGTTCAAATTGGGATTATGTAATACTGTGAGCATCAGTACAATTGATTTGTTGATGAATTTCTATTTTCTTACTTGTTTTCAGTGTGAAATCAGTTGCACGCTAATCAAAACTGCTTCTGCCTCAACTTCAGTCTTTTTTCAAAAACTAAAATGAATTAGGCTCTGCTTCTGGATGATGAAATTAAACTGAACTTGGATTTTAAGGCACTTGTGCTTCATTATATTGAGTATAGATTGTTTGTCTTTAAACCTATAAATACTTTTTTTTTTTTTAAAGAACGTTTTTTCTTCCTAAAGAACTTGACGTGTTGAACTGGGATCTGTGATTCCTCTACAGATCATAGCGCTTTGAGCTTTAAGAAGCAAATCAGGGTGACAATCAAGTGTGCTTCTGTTGTATATTAACTGAATTAACAAAACTGGTATTGTTTGAAAAAAGCACTCTGCAGAATTTTTTTGCATGAATTTGGGAAGCATGTGTAGCGATGCATTTAGTATATGGGTTTATTTTTTACCAGTCTACAGCTTTTTCACACATTTCTGTGAAGTTACAGTATTTTAAAAAAAGAAGGCTGCAAAGTTTGAAAAGGAAATCTATCAGTTCCACTGGGTGGCACTATATCCCAGTTTAAGCATTTGTGCTGCTACAGCTAGGTCATAATATTTATATTACTGAATCTTTTTTGCATTACATTGGACATATTTAAATATAAATTAATGTCATACCATCTTATTTAACAGCACTCCTTAACAGAACTGGACATTTTTGCAATGGTTTTTGCAGCTGCCATCCATGATTTTGAACATACAGGGACCACAAACAACTTCCACATTCAGACCAGGTAAACTTCTTATCTATCGTGGTTTTACTTTGTAGCGTGTCAGTATGAAATTGTACTATTGTGGTTTAATGTTAATCTAATTTCCTGTAGCATCATTTCTTATACAACAAAGACATGTGTAAATGCAGTGAAAGAAAAAAAACAAACTATGGTAATTTAAGAAAATGACCTACATTCCAACGCATGTTTTTGGGTGTCCCTGGGTAGAGAGCTTATTTTTACTTTGCTTTCAGTAAACCGTAGTTCAAGGGGTTCTGTTCCAACAAGTTTGGCATTTAGTTTTCATCTAACATAAAAGCAGGGGTATTCTATCTGATGCTGAAGCCCTGTGCAGCCATTTCTCTAAGTAGTCCTGCTGTAAGGAATTGCTTTAGCCAAAATACTGTACTGCACTGTTTATACGTCATAGTTTGAGGGGATTCATATTCACCCTCAGAAGTCACATGTTCCACGTCAAACCCACAGCAACACATGCACAAGAAAAAGGAAAACATTGTTTAACTGCATTTATGGCTGCAAGCTTCTTATAACATTGCCGTTAGAAATGTAATTGTTTAATTGCTACTTACTTATGGAATGTTACTTTGCTCATCACTGTCAGAATGCAAAATATTCACCAGCGAAAGCTACAGAAAGTTGTAGCAGCAGCATAAATGAAAATGATTGACAGCACTGTTCATCTTATCTGGGGTCATTGCCAAAAGATGACTTCAGTGCATTATTGAAAACAGCATTACCAAGCTATCTGTGACATTAGCAATTGTAAATACGAAACTATCTTCAAAGGGATTTTTAACAAGAAAATGCTAAAAAAAAAAAAAATAAATAAACCCAATGCTTTCTTTATGTGTAGGTCAGACGTTGCAATCTTGTACAATGATCGTTCTGTCCTTGAAAATCACCACGTCAGTGCTGCGTATAGACTCATGCAAGACCCTGAAATGAATATCCTGGCCAACCTGTCAAAAGATGATTGGCGGTAAGATCTGTTCAGTTTTTAGGGTCTAACTTTTCAATGTATGACAGCTGCATTGGTGAGAGAAGTGAAGCCAGTAATTGACATGCATCCAAGACGTTGTGTAAATTGACAGTTACTTGTAGTAAACAGCCATAATGCACCTGAGATATCTGCATAGAAAAGTGGCAGTAATTAAATTATATGTATATTTCTTTTCATTTCAAAACCAGGTGTTGTCTGAAAACACCTTAATTTTTTTTAACAGAATTATTGAAAATAATATGTCCTACATTCAAAAAAACACATGACACAGGACAGCAAGTCTTTGTGGATAAAGCTCTGTGTGTTATTTCAAATCAGATAGTGTCATTTATCACATATAGTTTCCAAAAGACAAGATAGTTGAACTAGCAGTGCAGAATTGTGCACCTCATTAATTAAACATACAGTGTTTTGAATGTATTCATTACAGGAACAACAAAATGTGAATTACAACATGGATTAAAAGCCAGCTTCACCCAGTTGTAACTATTTGCAGCTGCGTCTCAAACCGCTGTGGTTTCTTTTTCTTGCCGATAATATATATTTTTTTCTATATTGCCCTACACAGGGAACTCCGTACATTGGTGGTCGATATGGTTTTATATACAGATATGTCTGGCCATTTCCAGCACATTAAAAACATAAAAAATTCTCTGCAGCAGCCTGAAGGGTAAGAGTGTGTTTCCTTGTGTCCGTACTCTAAATACAGAAAAAAGAGTAGAATTGGTGCCTTGCTTGTTAGCTAATCAGTACTTATCTTTGGTTCACAGAGTAGACAAGTCAAAAGCCATGTCCCTCATGCTGCATACAGCCGACATAAGCCACCCAGCAAAATCGTGGGACCTACACCACCGATGGACAAAGGCTCTGATGGAGGAATTTTTTAGACAGGTGTAGTTTTAGATGAAAATAGTCAATACATAGAGGTCATTGCATGAAATCCAAAAGTTAGATCCATTTTGTGGAATGACTTACTGAGATACCAACTTATGATTAATTAAACACAAGATTCTTCATTTCTTTCAGCTTGGTATACTTGGCAGCCCTCTCAGCTACCACATTGTATATAACAAATGCTTTACTGCAGGCCTTGTCCTGTGACGCGTCATGAATGGCAAAACTGACAGACTCACTTTTTTATTTGCTGTACTTTTTTTTTATATTTGTATTAATTATTAATTTAATATTTATGAGGGATAATTGTTTTTATTTGTGTACAATTTGTAAGACTTAAGTATCTTAAAACTATTTTTTGCAAAGCTCACTTTTCATAGTGAAAGGTTTTTTTTTAGTTCAGATTCTTTGCTAACAAGGCACTTTTCTGAATTTGACATGGTTTATGTCATGTAGTTAAACCTACCCAAGTAACTCTAAACAGCTTACACCCCTTTAGTCAAAATGTTTATGTCAGGGGTTGAGCAGCACAACAACTTGCTCTGGCAGGCACACAGTATTCATTATACAGTATTGGGACAGCAGCGATTCTAAATGGCAAATACAGTAATAATTAAAAATGATGTGCAGTGGAAAGTGTTTATCCATACGTTTAAATAGAGGGTGTCCTGGTATCCTGATATCCCATAATTTCAGAGTCCCTTTATTTTGCTTAATATTACCATCGGTATTCAGGAAAAGTTGTGGTGGAAAACTTGTGTAATTATTTATTTATTTTATTTATTTATTTAAAATAAGAAGCACGGATAGGTTTTCTAAAGAAAATGACATTGTGGGCTATCAGGTTTTTCCAGGACACCCCTCAGATTCCATTATTGTAAGTCTATGATTACATTTATGTAGAAACAATCTTTTGTATATGTACTGCGTCTTTTATTTTGGAATACATAATGACTACTTAAATACAGCTTTTGTTTAAATTTAAACATCATTGAAAAAAACTGTATTATTTTTGAAAAAGCACTGATTAATAGGGTTTGTCCATAGAAAAAAAAAAGGATTATCACACTATTCTTACTGATGTTTCTAACTGCTGTTCATGTCTCTATTTCTGTGTGTCATTTTAGGGAGACAAAGAAGCTGAACTGGGGCTTCCTTTCTCACCTCTTTGTGATCGCAAATCTACAATGGTAGCCCAGTCACAGATAGGTTGTGTTCATCTTTCTTTCTTTCTTTCTTTCTTTCTTTCTTTCTTTCTTTCTTTCAATTGAAGTGGAACTTGTTAGTAGCTGCCTAGTTTTCGGTAAATGCATATCAAAATGTATTAATACAGAGCTGTATTGTGCCCCTTGTGGTTTAACCAAAAATAGCTAATTTAACTACTTGATGATGTCATTGAGGCAATACTACATTGTAAACATGATTATTAACATAATATGTCAGGGCATCGTGTGTTAGATAGCAGAATAATATGTCTAGTATTGATAGATAAATAAACATTAATTTGGGTTTTACATTAACTTTATTCAGAGCATTGTTGTACAATTACGTAAGGAGCAATTCAAGGTCATTTCTATGGGCTGTTTCATACTGGCTGGGTGATGCAAAGGCTTTTTTAAGTCATTCTTTTGTTTTTAAATGGTGATGTCAGTCCAAAAACAAGTACATAAAAAAAAAAATTGTGCAGATTTAACTAATATGTGAATAACGTTGTTTTCTACAGGTTTTATTGATTTCATTGTAGAACCAACTTTCTCTGTTCTGACTGATGTGACGGAGAAGATAGTAACTCCTCTTATAGAGGAACATTTCCATTCAGGGGGCTCTGGGGTCCAAAAGACCAGGTTAGTGGGTTTTTGGTTTTTTTTTTTGTAGGAATTATGTTTATTTGTGGAATTTTATTATATTTAGAACCGCATCACTGAAGATGAATACATACATCAATTGTGTTAATATAAAAACAAAATTGAGAAACTGCAGTGAATGATATTCAAAAACAGGTGTCCAATGTTTTTCATGGCATTCTTTATAACATAATCTGGAGTGCTTACTCCTTAACAGAAACTTTACCCATTTAAAATAAGTTCTTATTTTAATAGGCTTTATTTTTAAACAGCTCCCCATTGATATAAATATCCAGTACTGCCTCCATTTTCAGCTTGAACAGTGGGGGAGCAGGCGGTGTTGTTGAATCTGTACAAAAACACAGTAAAAAGGTTTCCACAGAAGATCAAGGCTCTTCCACAGACTATTCCTTGTCCAGCATTGATCTGAAAGGTTTCAGGTGCAACTGGGTGGATATAATTCATCAGAACAAGGAGAGATGGAAGGAGTTAGCTGTTCAAGGTATGGATTTTCATTAGGTAGTGCTTAAGCAGATGTCAAATAAATACAACAAGATCCGATTGGGGACACAAGTGTTTTTAATGTACCAAAAAAAAGAAAAGAAAGAAAAGTCACACTTTCAGTTATCATTATCAATAATGTGATAACAATTAGAAAAACATCAGTCATTTAAAATGTGAAGCAGTTTGTAACCTATGGCTTAATATTTAACCACAGTTTTTCAAGTGCCCTGACAGTATTATAAGTCCAGGCTTTTAAATTTTTTTGTCATTCGTCAAATCGTTTCCTTCATTTATTTCATTTATATTCCTTGTTCTATTTTCAAAGAACAAGCAAGAAAAGAAAGAGAATCAACCAACGACTGCAAGCACAGTGACAAGAAAAGTGACGTCACAGAAATCAAATTAACAAGGACCGATTCTGAGAAGGACAGTGATTCGGTGTCAGAGTTGAAGTCCCCCTGTGAACTGAACAAAATTTCTTGTAATTCTTCCCAGAACTCTAGTTCTAATTCTGCACCACAGAGGACACAGCAACAGGCTGGCTCATCAGTTTCTGATTCCACTGTTCGGGAATGTATCTCTGACAGACCCCCATGGAATGGTAATTTCTTTAACAATGATTCGATTTTAGCAGAGCCAAACCACTGCCCGTACTAATGGAGTGCTGTGGCAGTGTGGACGTCTAGAAGCACATTAAATAATGGATTCTGCCCAGGGGGCAAAGAGTTGAAATCAAGCCAAAGTTCTGTGCATGATATTTAAATTAGCCATGTGCTATACAAGTAGCTGCCACACTTCTCAAAAACCACAAGGTGGTGCATGTGAGTCACAGTTGTGATGCAGTTATGGTGACAACACTGAATGCCAAGACAAGTATCACACCAACTGCTGTTCCAGTAATCATTTCTTTGGGAAAATTAAAACAAATATCCCAACTTGTTAATTTGCATTGGTAATAAATTAATAGCATTAAGGATGCCACTGCACTTATGGGAGGTCTTGCTTATTAAAATATATTGTAGGTGTGAATTCCTTAAAAATAGATAACATTTAGGGAGCCTTATGTTTAAAGATACATAACCTAAGGTTCTCTTTCAAGTACGAAATATTATTCCATTACTGATTGGGATAGTATACCCAAGCTGTCATAACTGCAGGACTTGCAACACTTGCAGATGTGCTAAATGATACACCAGGAGACTGCCCTTAGTTTAAAGCCCAGGTTTGGGGAATATATGACATCTCGTGTATGGAAACTAGAGACATATTGAACGGTAAACCCACACTATGATATAATTGTATCAAAGAGTAGACTGAGTGGCTGCCTTTAGCACTCTGTTCCCAAAACCAGGGTCTTGGGGATCTAAGACGTTCAGTCTATAGAGCCTAATGACAGTATGGGGAGTCGACCATAATACAACACTGCATATGTCAGAGACAGATGCATCCTGAAATAATGGCCAAGAGGTTGCAAGGCCTCTTGTGGAATGTCCAGTAACCTTCTCTGGTAGGGCAGGATGGCTAGATCATGAGAAACACGTCACAGGGTAACTGAGGGATAGGTTGCTGGGCAGACTCGCCATGCTTGGACCACATGGCTATACTATGTGCAGTATTGCTGACAAAAATTATCATACGGGACGTTAGTGATGGTAAAACAAAGGTGGGGCGGGGGTGGATATTAAAACTCAGATAAACATGTATAGTGGAAATTTGGGGTTTATATTTCTTGTTTCTCCCACTGAACACAAATACAACTTTATGAGGTGTATATCAGCAAGTGTTTTTTTTTTTTCCCCATTGTATTTTCATTTTCTTTCTCTTTTAAACATGTCTTTTAAATTCTTCTGCATTTCTTCTTCATTGTTTGTGAGTTCTCTGAGATAGTTTGGTTGAATGTCGTGACTTTATTTTCAATATATTTTATTCTCTGTTGTACTGTGCTTGTTGTAGCGAGGGTGATAATGGCAGCTGGTTGTTTTTATATGAAGCTGCTGTCCAGGGAGTGTCATGATGCAGGAACGAGTATATTTTAAGATATATTTTTTTGCACATGCCTATCTATGTACATGAAAATTCCAATGTATATATTTTTTCAATATAGTGTTCTGTTTCTATGGCAACATTGAATATTTTAACTTATTATAAATTATTAGTACTATGCACAATGGCATCTGGATATATCCATGCTGATGACTGATTTCTTACATGTTTTTATAGTTTACTTAATGTACTATCTCAATACACGGGGCAAGGATAAAGGCAAGATCTTATAACGCAGGACATTTAATTAACATGCACATTTTCCTGTCTGTCTTAATGTTAAAGCTGTTTAAACAGCCACACAGTGAGGTATTTTGGCATCAGAATGTGCAATTACTAAAGTAGGAAAAGTCATCAGCCATCATGTGCCTTTCGGAATCCAGTGAACAGAGTGTCAGTTAACTGTGTTACAAGACAGCAAAGAAACTGTTCAAAAGACTAAACGCTCAACTTAGCAAATTTTACCTTGAAGCCAGTGCCATTTGCTATGCTTGATTGTTAAAGAACGAGAGACAGCATCGCTTGTTGCTTGCAAAGGAAGCGGCAGAATCATCTGATTCTCTCTGGATTCATGCAAACTAGAAATATGATAATATGAAGGCTTTGGTTTTTAATAACTTACTTTGACCATAAGTATCAACTTTCATGATATGTTTTAGACAAAGTAATGCATTGAGTTTAAAATAGACTAAATGGACTTACCACTGTACTAGCTTTTAAAGAGATTTAATGCTGTGTTTAAGGTGCTGTAATCATGACTTCATCAAATGAAAGGAATGTGTTCTGTACTATTTGTTTTATTGGTCCATATCTACTTTTTTTAAGCCCTTCATTTGTTATTTCTTCTAGGAGAGAAAAAGTCATCTGCAAGTATTGAGGACGACACTGAGAAGCCTTAAACTGAAACTTTGCATCCCAGATTTATTCTTCATGTTTTAATGTAATGTTATTTATTAAAAGTGGGATTTATTCTCCCCTTTATAACACATTTCGTCTTGGTGTGATTTTTTTGTTTTATTTTTTCAAACATTTCCAAACTGCAATACTGCTGCCTCAATGTACAGGGCCAGCTTTGCTGATCATTAACAGTTGATTTTTCACTTTCTTTATATTCTGATCTGTCCCAGTGGTCTTTTTTTTAGCATAGATATGCTTAGAGCATGTGTGTTTATGCTTAATTTACCCACACTTAGACCCTGTTTACAAAATATATTGGTATCACAGAATAGATTGTTGCCCCCATAAAACATATCCCACTGCCAGTTGTAGCTCATGTCTAGAAAATGTGTAATATTTTGAGAGATGGCCAGCTCATCTTTGAGCAGTTAAAATGGGTAACCAAGCACCACAAACCAGCCAAGGTGTTACAATACCTTTTCAGGCCTGAACAAGTAACTGTAAGGCAACTGAATGATTTCATGACTTAATTTGTATTTGATTTTAAATGCATTGTAGAACAGATTTTCATGTATAATACAATGAATAAATGAAAGTTACCAAAGTAGGCTGTATCATACTGCTGCTACAGAATGTTCTGATGAACAGCGCAGGTATTTTAGCCTACAAAGAAAATGAACAAGCAGATAATGTGTTTTAATTTAAAATGTTCGATAGCAGCTTTGAAGATTGCTCTTTCACGAAACTCATTAACAACTAACAAATATATTAATATAATACATTGTTTAGGATTCTGCTTCACCCCAAAAGTCTGCTATTTGCCAATACAATTACTTGTAAAAGACAAATCAAGAGCAAATTCTGAAAATCACCATTGAATAACAATTGCCCTTGTTCTTAGTAATGAGCTTGACTGCTTGTCTGTGATTAATGAAGTGTTTATAAGCCATCAGAACAGTTGTCAGCATGCATGGATTTACCACAGGTGTAAGAAATGGTGCTGGTCCACTCAGGTTTAAATAATCTGAAAAAAACAAGTTAACAATTATATATCATCCTTACCGGGAATTACTTACCTGAGTATATTTTAATTGCATCATCTGGGGACCCCTGGGAGGTGAGATATTCACTGAGCCTTCTGCCAGTTACACTTTACACAGGGCGGAGATATTTTGTATTGTTTAATCACACATGTTGTGGCAACGAATGTGTGAAACTGCACACTTAGCATCACATGATGTACAGTAGATGCTCCACCTGCTTTCTCATTAACATGGACTCCAGGATCATGTTTCAGATATGCTCTGCAAGAACAGAATCTACTACTGAGCAATCCGTGAAGGAGTGACCAACGATCCTCTTTACGGTGCGTATCACAAGTGTGATGTTCAGTGACCAGGCAAAAATAAATTTAGCAACGCCAAGCAACATGAATTGAGGAAGACCACAACTGGTTGTGAAATCAGGACATTGAGTTTATTCATCTTTTTCAAATTCTACATACCACATTATATATAGTACATTTTAATCTGTCTGCCAGAATGCATTCCCTTGGGGTCTTTCAGCGCAATGACAGAATACTTTATTTAAATAAAAAAGGATTTGGTACCACTCAAGGAAAAGTATAGATGTAATACGATATACTTTCTGGTTGAATTATTTTTCATACAGAAATTTGGCTCCTCTTGAAGTTGTCTAACCTTCAGTCTTTTAAGGCAGATGTGTCTTAAAATCTCTTCTGATTTTCAGTGCTGAAATAACTAAAGCATATGGTTGTGTGATTACCCCGGTAAGGGGAATTTATGCTCGAGGGAGAATGTAATGGGATATGGTGAATTCACCATAAAGGTCTATAGTAACAATATTGACATGCAATTTGAAACCACAGCTCCTGGTTCACAGTAATTATCTGCTAAGGCACAACATGAATAATCTCTTCTACCCAAGCTCACACCAACAAATAAATAGACAACAACTATCTGGACAATTTACAGGTTCTATCCTGTTAATATATTATTATTTGTAATAATGATTGAATTTAACAGTAACCCCCAGTTTTATTTATACTACCTTCAGTGCTCCATTTACCTCACATTCTCTATCTTTTCCCAGAATTACATTTATGTTTTATCTTGATTATTTGCAGTGTTCCTTGAGACCCAACAATCAGCTTTGCAGAAATAGTTCCACAGATACAGCATTCAGAGATGTGTGAATTTGTGCAATATCATGTAAATTATGTGACGTGAAAAATCTGTGAAATTCAAAAGTGGTGCAGGGACAGCAACTAATAACACATATACTTATATTAAATTAATCTAAACACAAAATGAATCACAGGCTGGACTCAGGTGCTGATGTTGAAGCATTTTAATTGTACTCCAAATCTGAAAGCTTACAAAACGGTGGTGTGTGAGAGTGCAGGCCACATCTTTCACAGCATCACAAGATCAAACATTAGTGAATTAGGGTGTTTGTCTGAAATATCAGACATTTCAAAATACTTAATGACACCACAATGCTATCATATGAATAAAAATACACAACTCTTAAGTAGAACACACAGAGGCTTGTTGTTTGAAAAGGCACTTATTCATAATATAATGAATCAGTTTATTATGTATTTACTGCTTTAAATCATATTAATAAAACTTACTATTTGCAATAGAGCTGTATATTCATAGCATATGTTTGTACTTATTTGAGTAGGTGTTAAAGCAGATTAGAAATCCCATAGCATTGAAATTCTGTATAGAGCAGGAACTACTTCATGCGATTTAATGCAGACTTTAGGTTGAAGTTACAGTAAACTCAGGTGAAATGCCATACAGATTAGTAACTGAAAATGCATCATATGTATGTATCTGTACTCTGGAAGTAAATCGATTTATTAAACTACCACTGGAGAAACCCCAGTTGCAATCAACTGGCCTGGAAAGGTCTTAAGGCCCATTCACTATAAGGATCCAGACTGAGCTGCATAACTTGCTCACAACAGAAGTAATGTAAAAGCTGTTGTTTTGGTCAAGATGCTGTTTGGAAGGAGATTATGTACCTTTTGCTTTGATATATTCTTTGGCTTAAATAAGATGCATTAAAACTGTAATGAATGACAACATTTGTGTTTGCTTTGCATATAATTTAGTTCTATGAACATTATACACATTTTTCTATTTCTTTTACTTTTGTATATCCCAACTCTTTTTTCATCTTGTTCCAGATTATAATGAGTGTAATTCGTGTCATGTTTGCAATGACAGAATCAGATTTTCTCTGGCTATTATGGAAGGTTCCCACTTGAAGACCCCAGAGATGTACCCTACTTAGCTCAATCCAGACGGTTGTCATGCTGATGCGCTGGGGAGACTGCACTGTGGTTGATCCCCGGAGCCAGCATCGCAGCCGTTGTGTGTGCTGATGCGCTGGGGAGGCAAAATAAGGTGATCCCTGGAGCCAGCATTACACTTCAGCCATCAACACCAGGCAGAAGGATATCAACATCATCAGACAGAAGGAAACGCAAATGGATAGAGACGCAGATGGATCACTTTAGTTTACTGTTAAGCTACATTTTAGTTGGTGCTTATCTTGGCAAGAGCCAGCTTCAAATCAGCATGAAGTTTTAACATCTACTCTCATGTAATGGAAATCATTACACAAACAATGTATTTTTTCTTATCTCCCATTTTGCTGCATCACCTGGCCTCTAGTGCGAAATAACCATATTTAAAACATATAGTATTATATTTATCAAAAAATACAGGGAAGCAATTAGTGTTCCATCCCATCATTTTATGTGAATAAACTCTTATTCTATATGTAAAGACTCCAAGCTTCGGCACTTTACAGTGAGGTTGTAAGAGGTTATGATAAGCCAACAGTCATCCAAGATTCATCATAAATACCAAAACCTTTTCAGCTCTCTTCTCTCAGCAGACTCTAATGGAAAGTTGTTCAGTGATATGTGGTGTAAAGGAAAACAAGCAATTCTGAATTTTTAATTAAGAGGATTTTTATCATTAGTATGGGTTATCTGTCTTACGCTTTAAAAACCTATTTTACTGATGGAATTATCAGGAAAAAAATGTATATACACCAGCAAGCACTGTTCGAATGTAAAGTAAGACATTTAAACACAATTTTTCCAACATCGAAATCAGAGACATTTGCTTTTAAAATATGGCACAAAGGACTAAAATTATGTTTATGCTCTAGATTAAATAATACATTCCATGTGTCTGTAAATAATAAATCAGCAGGTGTTTTTTTTTTCTTCTAAAACTATACTGTAGCTTCATTTTCTACTATCTTGACAATACTATTACACAGAACAACCAAAAGGTACTGTAGATTATATGCTTAAAATGGGCTGTAGATGACAGGTCATAAACAACCAGTCTTTAAACGGTTACTAATTTGTTTTCAGATGCCAAAATTAATACCAGTGATAATGTAAAAGCAAAAGGAATGGGCTGCTATGCTAGGTTGGGTTGCTATCTTAGAAAAGGTTAGAAATTGAAGTACTGTTGTTAAGATCAGGACTTTAACACAGAATATATATATATATATATATGCATGATCAGATCCAGAACTATATTATTGATTTTGCAGAGGAAAGGGGTAATGGATCTTTAAAGCTTTCGATTAAAATTAGTCAGACTAAAAGCCTGTTTTCTAGTGCTCTGCTGTAAGAAATGATCTATTTAATCAGTCCTGAGATGATGTGAAAAAGGTTTTCAGTTCATTTAACTGAGTGAACAACAGAAAGTGGAAACACTTCCATTAAGACACCCATTTCCATCTACGGGGTCCTGTCTTCCTGTTTATCATTGACTCCTTCTTCTTCCTCGGGGAACGCTGTTTCTTGCTGCGATTTCATAAGCTTCACCCCTGCAGAAATGCAGAAAGACGAGATCATGTTTAAAGGATTGTGTATTCAGACAAGCTGTCTGGAATAGCTTCAGAAAATCAATAGCTGTCTTTTGTTTTTTAATTTATTTTCTTCTGCCTTGACTTGTCAATACAGAGTTGAGCAAAGACTGTGATCCTCAAGCACCACAGATTCATCTGGCCATATTTCTGTGAGGAAGACATACATCCTCTTCTAGTAACATTTGGCCCTACATTAGAACCAGTATAGATTTTGGAAGTGGCTGAAAAATTAACAGACTGCTGCCCTTGAATCAAGTGACAGCTGTACTGCTGTCAAGCCACCTGGAAACAAAGATCAGCTGCCAGCAGCAAGGCAGTTTTTTTTTAAATGGATTACTGAGGTATTTAAAAGGTTGGATACTGAAAAACAAAGCTGTAGAGAAGGCTGACTTACTCTGTACAATACAGAAGACATGATTACTCCTAATGCAGTATATGCTCTTACCAAAAAATACTAGATATCTGTGAAAAGTCGCCTCTTTATTTAATTGGCATACAACCTTTCAACTAGTTGGCCAGTGAATGTGTGTCCAATCAGTGTGCAGAAAAACACAAGTAGGTTAATGTATAGGACCTGGGAGCCCCTGAATTGCCCCTGTCTCAAAACTATGGATTATTCCATTTGAAATCTGACAGGGAACAGGTTAGGGAACAGTGCTAACTTTGACTGCTGCATTATTTAGGAATACAACAAGTGGATACTGTTTCTAAAGTAACACAGGGACAGAGATAGAATATAAACAAAACTTTTTTTTTTTTTTGGAAATGACATACAACATATGTGTTCTATCACCTGCTTAGTTAAGAAGAACCAACGTCAACATGTTTAAGATTTCCAAACTAACTGAAGATTTTTTGTTTATCACTTTTGCATATTTTGTACATCGAACATCCTTTTAAAACTGGCTGTTGATGCATATTAAAGAAAGCCATTCTGACAAAACCCTAAAGCATTGATGCACAATTGAACCCCCTGCAGGTATAATCAGTAAAATGATTTAGTGATACCTCTAAAACCAGACCAGCACCTTGTTCCAACCACGTCCTTAATTACTGAATTCCACCAAGGAATTCAAATAATGAGAACAATAACACTCATTATAACATGTGAATAGGAGCGCTGACATCACACCTGAGGCATGTGATATTAGACAACAGCGCACACCCTGTGATGGCTTATTGCTTAGTTTATTAAACGGCACCCCATGGAGATTTTTGTTAAGCATTAAGACTGCATTTTCATTTAACCATTGCTACCCCATTCGTTGTCCGTTACCAATCTAGTTCAGACAATTTTAAGTTAATCAACTTGACAATAAACATTATGGATAAAATAGAACAAACAAACAAAAAATGGCTACATGACATTTAACACTGTGATAACAAATACTAAAAGTAGCCTTATGGTCTCTTATGTTTTTTATATTACTATGCAGTGATCACTTTTTTTTTTTTTTTTTTTTTTTTTTTTTTTTTTTTTTTACAGTAAAAAAAAATACAATAATAATAAATAATAAATAATAATAAGTGCATTGTGTACATGTAACAACGTAGGTCAGAGTAGCAAGCAGTTAAAACTGAAAGGAGATAAACAAAACTAAATTAAGTGAAATAAACCTCTTGTTTCTATTAAAATATTGTAAGATACCGATATGTATTTTGCTGAAACAATCTGAATGATGCAGAAAAGAAAAAGGGCTACCTGTGAGTAAATTAATCTGCTGTTAAAACACACTTTGAAAATTTTTTGGAAACAACTCATATGTAATTAATGAAGTTTTAATAAAGTTGCAGATAGAAGAAAATAATTATTGTATTATTAGAGATGAACACATAAAAAGGCAGAACAGAAAAGAAAAATAGCCTGAGGAACTGAGCCGTTTAACTGATGTTGAATGAGTTGTCAGCAACGGACAAACAATTCAGAGGAGAAAACAGGCAACTAAACAAAACTATTCCTTACACCCTGATACTGGAGATGATTAAAATTGACAAAAAACACACAACTCATGTGATGTCTGCTTAGAAATAACAAATCAGTTCAAGTCTGTATAATTGCCAATCTCGACTTGAGAGAAGCCCAGAGCTAAATGGCACGGGGTATGGCAGCTTCAGAGGTACAATGGGATTCCTGGATGGCAGCTGGCAGCACTGTGCCTGAGTGAAGCCTGTGTCACTGTCTCTCACTATTCATACTATTCGTGTTGCAAAATGTTTGCTTAGTATCCCTCAGCTTGTTTACCATTTACATTTTTAAATGTGTTTTTTCTATGCTTTGTTACTGTTCTTTTTGCACTTGGGCTGATCCCTTCTAGGGTTATCCCTCCTGGTATAACTGCTAATAAATGCTTTGGCTTTTTTTTACCAAAGAAACTGAATCAACCTGGCTGCCTTCAACAGTTTCCATCCCACACAGCTCAGTGATAGTTTGCCTTAAGTTACAAAGGCCTAAGTTTCTGTGTACTTGATGGATGATAATGGATGTGTTGCTGAAGTTTCATTTTGAACACTGAACAGTCACATACTTGTAAATTGATCTTGTTTCTTATGTGTCTGGAGTCTGTTCAAGACACTGTATTGTCCTATAATATTCATGTTGACCTTGCTGTCTCATAAAATTACTTCTATTTACCACTATTTTCCCTCTAAAAGTTTGCTAAATGTCGTGATAATTCATGAATAACACGCCATAAGAGAAAAGCATCATACACATAACATTGTCAAAGTACAGGACACAAGGAAAGATTTGCTTTTTTTTTTCATATGGTGTGTTGTTTCTAAACGATCCTGTAATGTAAGTGCTCTGTAAACAATTGTGTTTAGTTTTACCATTGAATTCAGAATAAGTAATGAATTTGTTAATCGTTCAAAACTCCTTTTTACTTAGGATTTTGAGCGATGCTCTGTTAAAACTAACCAAAAGGCCCTACCTGGTACAAAGGGCGGATGGTGCTGAAAGTGGACTGGGTAAGAGATCCTCTTTGGTTTCACAGAAGGTCTCACCTGACCCGTCTCTAACAGCGTGCTGTGTGTTTCCAGAGCGCAGCAGGGCACTCTCACTATCACTATATTTTGGGGATTATGTCTGTTCACTGCTTGTTGATGTAATACATTAAAACCCCAAGATAGAATCCACACATTCAATGATTGAAATTGAATAACTTGTTCTATCTATAATATAACACAAGATTTATCTGTAAAGGATGGAACACTGAAGCTTTCTCATATTGAGTGCATTTGACTGTGAGATACTGATATTGTTAAAAACACCATATGTAGGGTTCTTCATTGTTTTTTCAAATATGAGGTAAAAAATTCCCTAAAGTAACATGGAAGTGAAAGTATTTCTTTTTATGGTTTCTGTTTTCACAAAGACAGCAAGGATCCATCTATTGTGGCACCTCGAGAGAAACCTAGGTCATTCCACAGTTTGTGGTACAAACACCCTCATAGAAGGATGTCCGGAACGACAAGCACATATTTTGCTTGCACTTTTCTAAACCCAAATACAATTAGGTTTACTCATTTTAAATTAAATTCATTTAATTTAAGTAAATATACTCACATATGTAAATGTTATTTCATATTTCCTGATGATGCTTTATATACCAAACATAACCCAAGAAATAATAAATATAACTTTTTATCCTTATTATTATTACAGGGATTGAAAATATAGAATTTATGGTCTAATTCCCCTAAGATTACATTTTAGGTAGCATATTACGGGGCTGATGTAAGAATACGTGCAGGTGCAAACGGTTGTGGCTGCAAAATCCAAGCTGCCAGGCAATTATTTTGCACTTCTGCCAATGTAAGCTTGAGAGCAGTGCAAATTACTCAACACTCACACAATATTAGGCTTCAATTGTGATAATGAAGGTCACAATGACCGCTGCCTGTGCATCGGGTTGCAGCTGCACTTACAGTCCCGAGATTAGGTGAGTTAGGAGAACAGAGATTGTATGAGATTTGTGGAGCAAGAAAATCAAACCAAACCAGAAGATATGTCAGAGGAAGGGCAGCAAAGACCCCGTGGCATACAGAAAAGAAACATTTCCTGAGGAGGAGCTGAGAGTCCATACGGCTGAGGCCACTCAGCATGAAACCGAGTTATCTGGAAAAGACTCAGCCAACATCAGCTATGCTACCAAAGAGGCCATATGATCCACTACAGTGGAGAAAGTCAATTCTGTCAGTGTTACCAGGACAGTCACCTAGGTGATGAAAAGGTGGCAGGATGTGTGGAAGCAAACAAAACCGAAACTCGCTATGCAGCACAGGCATGCAACAGGAACAGGAGGGGGACCACCATCCAAATCACAGCTGAAACCGCTGGAGAGGTAAGCGGAGAGGACAATCCATCCCAAACAATGTGACCCTGGGTTTGAATATACAGGGTCTTCTCCGTCTTGCCATTCTCCTCCGAAGTTTTTCCTGCATGTCCTCAAAATCTCATTATAATGTTCCAGATCCTAGCTCAATTCCATGCTCTCTACATCATTTGAATACATTTCAATATCATTTATTGGGTGACTTTAATATCCATGTGGACAATGATACTGATTCAAATGGTTAAGAATTCTTTAAATTATGTACAGTGTGTTAGAGGTTCTACTCATAATTATGGGCATACTTTAGATCTATTGATTTCTCATGGTTTTGAAGTTCAAAATATAGTAACTTCTGACCTTTCTATTTCTGATCATCTTGCAATTCATTTTGAGATTAAACTACCCTGAATTGTAAAGAGCCAGGCTTGTATAATTAAAACTTGGGTAGTTAACTCATTAACAGCTATAAAGTGTTGTGAGGCTTTTAATTCGTTGCCAGTTGCTCAGGCTGTATCATTAAATGAGTTTGTTGACACCTATAACACCTCCATGGCTAACATTTTTGATACTATAGCTCCAGTTAAAACACAGAGGGTGTTTTCCAAAAGAAGCACTTTATGGTTTAATGATTTTACTTGGAAACTAAAATATGATGGTCATACATTGAAATGCAGATGGAAGAATTCCAAACTGCATGTTCATTATCTCGCGCTGCTAGATCTTTAAACTATTCTAACCTGATTGAAAAAAAAAAAACTAGATTTCTTTCTGCATCTATAGATAAATTAGTAAATCCACCTTTTATTACCTCTACCTATAATATTGTTTTTTAAAATAAAATTCTTGACATTAGAGATCAGATCTTACACACTGCTTCTATTATGGACCTATCCTCCTACTTTGAATTAACTAGACCTGATAAAGTTATGATGGAGGCTTTCTTGTTGGTTACTTTGCAAGAGCTGACAGTGTTAGTTAGGCATATGAGACAAACCACTTTTGCCCTTCATCCTGAACTATTTAAATATGTATTTAGTGTTGCTAATATAAGTATTTTAACAATTATAAATGAATCACTTTCATCTGGTATAGTTCCCTCTGCACTTAAGGTTGCAGTAGTTAATATACAGTTTGGATTACAGTTATTAACAACTATATGTCAATTTCCAATCTTAAATTTTTAGCCAAGGACTTGGAGAAAGTTGTTGCCAATCAGTTACTCAGATTTTTAGTGTTTACTTATTAATTTGAGAAGTTTCAGTCTGGATTTCGATCTGCACATAGCACTGAGACTGCTCTTGTTAGGGTAGCAAATGATCTTTTGATCAGCTCCAACTCTGGCTTTCCTTCAATTTTAATTCTTCTTGATCTTAGCACTGCCTTTGACACTGTGGACCATTCCATTCTATTAAATCGGCTTGGGAACTCAATGGGTTTGACAGGTGGTGTCCATTCTTGGTTTGGATCTTATCTTTCCGATTGGTTTCAGTACGTTTCTGTCGGGGAGGTGAAGTCTGATTTGTCAGAGGTTGTCTGTGGTGTTCCTCAGGGTTCTGTTTTAGGTCCTCTGTTGTTTTCATTATATATGTTGCCATTAAGTGATATTATCTGCAGGCATGGAGTGAATTTCCATTGTTACACAGATGATACTCAGATGTACTTGTTTTTCAATCCAGACAATCCCTCTACTGGGGTGCTATTAGCTGCTTGCTTTGCGGATATAGTGTTGGATGTCATGGAATTTTCTGATGTTGAATTCTGAAAAAAGGAGGCCATGCTTGAGGGTTCACAGCACCCATTAAAAAATGTTGATTTATATAAAATAGATCTTAGCAGCCTTTCCTCAGATCTAAAACTTGAAGCAAGAAATTTGAGGGTCATATTAGAAAAATTACTAAAGCATCTTTTCATCATTTGAGAAATAGAGCTAAACTTAGATCTATTAGTTCTGTATCTGATGCTGGGAGGCTAATGCATGCCTTGTTTCATCAATAATCGACTATTGTAATGCAAAGTATTCCAAAGTATTTGGTGTCTCACTTGCAGCTTATGCAGAATGCTACTGCAAGAATTCTAACTAAAACCAGAAAAGGTCAACATATTACTCCTGTCTTGGCCTCCTTACACTGGCTTACTGTGCAGTTTCGAATTGATTTTTTAACTTATAAAGCTCTTAATGGATTAGCATCCAGTTATTTACAAGAGCTGTTGGTCCCATACATTCATAAGTGGAATTTTAGATCTCAGGATGCAGGGCTCTTGGTTATTCCAAGGGTAAATACTAATAGTATGGGAGGAAGGGCCTTTTCTTATAAGGCTCCTACATTATGGAACGCTCTGCCTTTTTTTTGTCAGAGAAGCTAAGAGTCTTGCTGTTTTTAAGTCAAGATTGAAGACTTATTTATATACACAGGCCTTTTTATTATAGTCGTTTTATTATTACTTTTTATTAATTACTGTGTATTTACATAGTAGTTATTTAGTAAATATATGTGTACTTAAACATAATTACAATGTCATTGGGCATCGTTACAATGTACTTAATGTGTAAATGTTTTTGCACCATATAACCCTAATTGTAAACCTAACCCTTAATTCTGTACTGACCCTATTCTTTAGTGGTTAATAAAAAAGTACCAATGAGGTTATTTGATAATACTTATATTCTTTATATAGCACCTTTCATAGTGGACCACCATCACAAAGAGCTTTACAAGATACGAGACTAGGCTGTGTGAACTATGCATCAGCTGCAGAGTCACTTACAACAAGACAGAGGAGCACAAGGAGGTTAAGTGACTTGCTCAGGGTCACACAATGAGTCAGTGGCTGAGCTGCGATGTGAACTGAGGACCTGCTAGTTGCAATCCTGTTTCTTTAACCACTGGACCACACAGCCTCGTAGTAATGTCTGCATTAAACACAGAAACACAGTTTTATTACAATGCACTATGTCATCTAGAGTTGTTGAACTAGTGCAAGTAAGTGTCACTATATAGATCTGCCACTGTTAAGATTAATTGAACAGTCCCATGATTTTCAAGTACCTGAACTCATAGCTTTAATGGCTCTAATTCATTCTTGGTGTCTACAAAGACGACTATACTTAGGTTTTGATTAGGAAACAACTGGGTTATGTATGGTTAAGAACTGTTAGCATGGAGTGGAAAAGCAGAACATTGTCTGCACTTCAATATAATTTAAAAAAAACAGTCCTACCTAAAAAGCCTGAACTCCATTAAGTGAGCCCACTCCTTCTGTGATTCAGCTTTAGTTCAGTCCTGATTCTGATCGCTAAAGTTCATTGCTTTTGGTATATAAAATAGTTAGCAGGCTAGTGCATAGAATCTGCAACCAACCAGGTTCCATAAAGAGAGATTAAGCTTGCTGTTATGTACCGCATGCATTTTTCATAACATTGGATTTAGTGTTATGCCCCAGTTTTTTTTTTTTCTTTGTTCAGTGTAAAGATTAATACATTGCAAAGGCATTAATCAGAGCATAACGGACTAGTGGCACAAAGAGTAATGCATTTCTAACAGTCTATGGACACAAGGTTTTAGTGTTTTTTTTTTTTGTTTTTTTTTTAACAACAATGTTCTTTATTGTTAAGCCAATATTAATATTATTATAGAACTTTGCTCTCCAGGGTGAACGCTTGCTCTTTGTAAAGGTTTATTCTTCTTAATTGCAATGTAGTAAATTATATCACTGAGGATGCTAGTCCATGTTCTGGATAAGGTTTATCACAAATTCACCCAAGAAGTATAAACATGTTTTCTTTTTATTCTGCATGTATTGAAAATCTAGAATCTACCCCTAGATCACATTTGA
Organism: Polyodon spathula; assembly: GCF_017654505.1. Classification (NCBI taxonomy): domain Eukaryota; kingdom Metazoa; phylum Chordata; class Actinopteri; order Acipenseriformes; family Polyodontidae; genus Polyodon; species Polyodon spathula. Next base: position 14,786,650 of record NC_054544.1, read on the forward strand.
ATTGTACTTGCACTATATTTTAAATGGTTAATAAAAATACCAATGCAGTTAATTAATAGTAATATCTGCATCAAACACAGAAAAACATCAGTTTTATTACTGTTGTTTGTTTTGTTATTTTATTATTTTATAAGCAACTATAAACTTTGCCATAATAAATGCTTAGTGTACAACACACTGTGATTATAGTGTAACTGGATCAGAAAATGCAGTGCAGAAGTCATGATAATCCAGTTGTATAATACTACTACTACTACTACTACTATTACTAATAATAATAATAATAATAATAATAATAATAATAATGACAAGTGGTAGGTAAAACCTTTTATTATATTAACTAAAATGCAATGATGGTAAAATTGTAGTAATCAGTGAACTTTAAATAGACACCATTATAGAAACAGGAGACACCACAGATGAGCTAACACACACGTGTTGGTGCTAAGTTGTCAAGAGGCTGATGACAGCTACAATAGCTTTCCATGCTGCTGTTGTGAAGTTGTCTCAGAAGGTTCTCCTGTGTATAAATATATTAATTAGAACAATAAATAAACAGCAGTGGACAAAGGTATCCTCTCTATATGCTTCTGAAACAGTATTGCCTAATCACCAGAAAAAAGTCCTCTAATCTTCAACATGTCAACAGCATCACCTGACAAGACAATCTGCCATGATTAAACATGTATAGTATAAAATCTCATTTCATTTCATCTGACCAATCACACTTACTTTTGCTTTTACAAATACAAATTTGGCTATAATTAGGTTCATTTTCAGGCTGGATGGTAAATCTTCTTTTGCTTGCAAATGGGTTATTAAGTCCCCCCTTCCCTGCCAAAACCAAGCCCTACACATGCATGTAAGAATATATGTTGTCAGACTGCCATCAAAGCTAAACATGTATGTTGCTTTGGCAGTACAGTTTTATAAACATGCAATGTCCTGTTTGGGCATAAATAACCTGGTGCTACAAAAGGTTAAATGAAGACATAAAATTGTTGCAAAATACAATATAATAATAATACTTTGAAAGGATTCTATAATAGTGGTTTATGATTAAAAACATAAATAAATGGAATACACCTATTATTAAACTATGAATTATTGATGCAGATGGGACTTGATGCTTCCCCAGAGATGACAGTGACCGAAGACTTCCTTAAAGGGATTTATTCACCCATGAATCTGACAATGGAGCAGACTGGTGCGGCAATTAGAAGAGTAATGGATGGGAATGAGGATGCTAGAACTGCTATTAACTTACCCCCAGTACAGCTGCTGTCTGGGTGCTCCGCAGTACTGAGTATCAGCTTGACACAAGGCTCATTGCCATTGGGTTCAGGGAAGTTGCATGTGCCCCATTCTGTAGTGGTCAGGAGGGCTCCCTTGCCATGACAGCACTCGTTTGTCACTGGACTGAGCTGATCTAAGCAGCTGGGGTCATGTTCTGAGTAATCTGGCTCCAGTTGCTCCTGCCTCTGATGATGCTGCGCCACCACCAGCTGAAGCTCTGCTTTCAACAAAAGCACTTGGTTTAATAAATAAACTTCTGGTGATGATATTAATTACCGGTATAGGTACCCACAAGCCAGGTTTTGAGAACCGAAGCACACATTTTGTTTAACCCGTGTAAAGTGATGTGGTGCACTACATCCAAAATATGTGCTTTATTTTGTTAATTTATTGATTTTCCACGAATGTATTGTTGTTATTTAATGGCCTTTAATTAAGTAGATTGAGAATTTTACCCTGAAAATGTAACCCACATTCTGAGAGAGACAACCTCTTCGTGACTCACAGCGATAACACAGTACAGGGGTTAACCAAAACGGCCTTTCTAACATTTATCGGACTGGTGTAATGATGGGATAATGGGAAGGGCAGCACTAAAAAATGCAACTGAGGCTGGCACCAGATACACTGAGTTAATTTGTAAGGTATTACAACTGGACAGTCACTGTTGGTGACACAAATATCAATATCAATATATTGCCTACTCCAGCTCCAGGGTATGGTTATATTAAAAGGGTAGCATCATCATTTGCAACGTAATTAGAGCCAATCGATCCCTTTGCATCAGTCTTAAGGATATAGGAAATAAATCACTTTTGACAAGAAGGAAATATCCTTTGTTTTTACTACAAATTATGAAAAAAAAATTGAAAAGGTATCAATTGGTATACATTTGTCTTTAAAAATAAGTAATTTATAATGAAGTGCAGCTTAAACATCATATACTGTGAATGCTGCAGCTGCAGAAGATGAAGTAGCTAAGTCAGCACTAATCTGTTCATCATGTTGTTAATTATTGACTTGAAAAGGGGATTGGGTAGGGCATACACTGTTTGAGATTTATTTACAAATTAGTCTAAAGCCCTTCTCTGAGCCAATAAGATTTTTAATACATGTTTTTTAAAAAAATACATTTTAAGTCATATAGAGAGTATGACTATATACCATTGCTGTAAATAACCATCCACCACAATGGAAACATGTGTGCAATTAAAATAAATACAAATAAGCCAAAGAGGTGGTATTGCATGTCTTTGATAAATGAAAGAACAGAAAAGGGGAATCAATAGAGGAATTCATGTCAGTTTACAGGAAAGTCAAAATAGTCAAAATAAGGAAAATAACAAAGTGCACTACCAATTATGTGTTGTACTGATTTATTTATGTTGGGCAATACTGTGCTCTCCTGCTTAGTAAATTGTGTTCTCTGTGTTCCTATTTTTTTTAACACAAACATATTACCTTTACATGGTGTACTTGCACGGGGGTCGGGGGGGGGGGGGGGGGGGGTGAATTGTAAAAGTTCTGAATTACATCAAAGGTTAGAAATGAGGCCATGTCTAATACATTTTTGCTCAGACTAGCATTAACTATTTGGTACATGGAGCTTGTTTTCTATGTCTGTTTAATCATAAAATGAATGGCAAGTAAGAAATAAATTCAAACCAAGGCCTGTAAAACTCATTCACCACTCCTAGCTATCTCAATGGGTGTAAAAGGCCTTCCCATAATATTATTATACTGTTTTTATATCCATTAGCTGGTGAAGTTACCTAAGTGCCTGTGGGAACAAAAATCCGTTCAAGAATCCACGTGGGTCAGAGTCTATGTCTTCATCTCTAAACACCTTGAAACATGTTCTGTAACTATAAATACACTTTTCAAAAATAACTGCTAACTATTTTTTAACAGCTGTTTGTTCTTTAAAGAAAGGTTGTAAAATACATAATTCTAACACTCCATTTCACAACCAGCATCAACAACTATACATTACGAAAAAAACTATGCCCAACACCGTGGATATTGCAGTAACAGTGGCTGGAATATACTGTGCTGTTGAGTATTGAACATAAATCACATATATGGAACACTCTGTCCTACCTTTTCTCTAAACTAAACATATGTCTGCCACAAAATACATTACCCGCATTCAAAATGACATTTCGTATAGGGCAGCTGGTGAGATACCATCACTGTAACATTTTGAGTAAGTACCAGTTGCTGAGTTTTGATAAACATGTCAGTTTTTCTTATGCGAAAAAGGTATTTAAAACTTTGCCAAGATTATGTACTCCACCCTTAAAGGAATTCATGAAAAAGCTCTCTGAAGATACTAATAGGCTCACAAAGAAAGCTGTATGTGGGAATTGTAAATTGGAAAGTTGTAGAACTGTATTTGCCCAAACAGCTCTTTCACATAAGAGGTACTTTATTCTGGAACTCACTTCCTTCATAAATTAAGATCTAAAGGGATTTTGTAATAAACTTAAGGCTTAGTTGAAACGTAATCAATTATGCAATCATTAATTTATTCAGGATGTATTTGAATTTTAACTGTGTATATTGAATACTTATATAAATTGTACTTTAACTTGATTATGTAAATTGCTGATTGTTATGCACTTTTAATAGGTCATTTATAACTTTAATGTTGTATGTATTTTTAAATCATATCTTCAATAGGAACTTATTGCTATAGTATATAGTAGAAGTAATATGGAGATTTATTACAGTTGTCATCAATGTCTGCCCATACTGGCTACATTGAAAAAGCAATGCATCTTGTGACACTTGTTATAATTGTATGTGTCCCTGAATAAATATATACAATAAATCAGTAAATGACAAAAAACAGGTATGACATAATAAATTAAAAGACAAACATTCATGTTTTACATCAGACTGGACACTATTAAATGGTGCAGATAAATATACAAATACGTATTTGATATTGTCAATTATTGTAATAGATATGGGATATAAAACCTGCTGTTTTACAACATATCTGTTTTTAAAAATCAACCATTTCATTGAATTCAGGCTTTTAAGTTCCTATGTATAGCAACAACAAAGCATGCAGCTCATTCACTGCCAAAGCAATGCCATGATTACTCATTCTCCTTAAATCAATAATAGAAATAAAAGTCTCTTTAGTCCATCTATTCCAGGAAAGATATCCTACATGAGTCAGCGCTGTGGCCTTCTAGTGATCTTGACTTCTTGCTCTTAAAATCCCTGTACTGCTGTGCTCAGTCTAAATCAGATCAGATTGCTGCATTTCAGAGGGTTAGAGGATCAGCAAAATGTTGTCTCTAAAGGATAAATGAGGTTTTTTTTTTTTAACTGTTTATTTTATCGGATGTACACTATATTCTAAAAATTACAAGATATATCTACAGCTATATACATATTGTGTGTGTGTGTGTGTGCGGTGTCTTGAGTTGTTTACCTATGCCTTGAAGGTCAGTTTTATTTACAGTCTAGGTGATAAAATATAGGTCAAGTTGACTCCAAAAAGATTGCGTTTGCCATAATAAAGATTGCTAGCAGGACATTCAAATAATCAATGCAAGTCTGCAATTATTGGAAGATGTGACCAGCTTGTGACTGTGTCAGTACATGAGTCAAATTGGCATGCTGCTGCTACCTCAGGAGGCATACATAGCCTTTATATTGGCTTCAAGTACAAATAATGTAACAAAGCCCTTTTGTCTCAAAGAAGTATGGTTCACCACACCTTGTAAACTCTGCATTACAATTCCCTGGGAGATAGCTGTCCTAATCCCAAATAGGATAAAAAGGAGGTACACTGCACATTATGTCCCAAAAAAAAAACAATAGCAGCAATCTGCAAAGTATCCTGTATTTACTATGCCAAGTTTAAAAATATATATCACAGGCATGTATTAGTTTCAAGCATTTTTGAAGGTGAATGTGCTTTATTGGAAACTGTCAGTTACTGCTACACAGGATTTAGTGGTAATTGACAATTCCAGAGGTGAAAGGGTTAATGGTAGCTGTGCCCTGTAATTTTGCTTCAGCAATATTGCTACTGAACTGCTAGTGACACATACTTTTACATCAGAATTGGTTTCAATTTGATATGTGATCCCTTAAAAGTGCCTATTTGATGATTCCCTGCAATTTACATTTAGATAATTGGGGGAATATATTGGACTGGGATTGGTTTAGGGTAAAAGGAAATTGTCCATTCCCAAGAGAAAACCCCTCTTTGTAAAATGCCAAGCTCAGGAAGAGGATAATGTAACTATTTTATACTAACAGCTTACTAATTCAGAAGAGAAATCTTTTTTGCAGTTCAATACTGGGCACATGGTGGCATAACTCTAATTTATTAAGGTCAGTACTGAATTGTCTAGAAATCGAGAGGGAGCTGTTGGAGGAAGAACAGCCAACAGTTTTTACACAGATACCTTATTCTATGACTTAATTAGGATCACATTATTTATTTTGTGATTTGAGCGCTAGGCATATTCTGATACCTTTACTATGCATTAAAGCAGCCACTCCACAAAATGGACGTTGAGAGAGTCTGAAGAAAAAGTGTAAAAAAAACCCATTTTCATCAGTTCTGGTATCGTACATTTCTAGGTTTTGGACTGCAAATCCTTATGAATGTGTATTTCCTTGCCTGGGCCCAGTGTTAGTGTTCTCTCATATCATGCTGATATCATTCTGTTTTGTTTTTTTTTGTTTGTTTTTTCAATGCTCCTTTGTCACATACATGTGGTTGAAGGATATTGTCCACAACTTCTCACCAGCCCCTCTGTTTGGTGTAACACTCTAATTTAATTATGCCATATAGGTAGTTCTGTTTCCTTTTTGTGAAGGCAAGAATGCATGATAATTACCTCGGGCACCATATCAAATGTCCTTGATATTGTAAATCACATCTATGTGTTCCAACTACAAAACTATAACATCACATAAAATACTTGCTATTAACAGATTTCCTCTGGTTCGAGACTACTTCTTTTCGACAGTTAATATTAACTAGGCACCATGTTGGTATATTTTGAGGTGTAACAACCTATTATCTCAAAAGCTACTACAATACTTCACTAGCAAATCTAAACACTGTGAACACTTTTAAAGATACTGTTTAACAGACGTAGGCTGTGGTCTAAACTTGGTCTCCACTGCTAACTGTCATCATTCATGTTGTTGAGAATAAATCTCATCATAAACCACCATAACATTTACATTTCAACAAATCTACTCAGAACTACTTTGATTATTCATGATGAGTTTGTGAAAAACAGGGAGGTTTAAATACAAGCAAAAGAAGAAGAAATTAGTCCAAATAGAAACTTTATCAAATGCGTTTTTCATTACCAGAGAACCAGTTCTTAACAATGTTTTTAATAGATGATGCAATGTATACTGCCATCAAAACACACATACACTACATAAATAGGTTCATATTTACTTTCGTGTAATGCATGGCAAAACACATTTGATCCACAACTTACCATGACAAAGGGTTGTTTTTTTTTTTTATCCTGCAAACACATTGGACTAAATTCAAAGTAATTTAATTCAAATTGTCATTATTTTTTAATTACTTTCACAAGACAATTTGAAGTCAATAGCTTTAGAATCCAGCCCTTTATCGTCTCAATATTATTATTTTTTATTTCACACAAAAGAATTGTAATGTATAATATTAATGTATAAACAATAATATAGGGTTTTAGGGCAAAGTGTACCGATAACCAATTGTTCCCAAGGTAAGTTTGAACAGCTGGTAACTAGACCTCCCTGCTTGGATGATGTGAAGCAGACAGACACTAACACTCCAAGGCGCATGCAGAAGCACTTCAAGGAGCAGTACCTGGACAGTACCTTTCATAGTGGGAGGGTTGTACACACTCTGTTTTCTTTGCTTGGGAGACATCTCAGCACTCTTTGCCTGGCAGACACAATGGAAAACAGTTCAGAAGGAGATCAAATTCAACTGCTGCTATTTCAGGCAAGACACATTTCACTCAATCAATAACAACTCTATATCTAATGCATCAGCTGGAACCATATAAATGGTACAAAGGGCTCCATGTTTTAAGACTTTATCCCAGAGCAGTAAAAAAAAAAAAAAAAAAAAAACAGCAATTCACCCATATGCATAGTTTTTTAATTGTAAATTAGGTCCTATTGTAATCAATTGTATCATATTACCAACTGTTCTTTTTGTTATTTACACTAAATTACTTTTGCACTGGGGTTGAAAATAGAGGGCTAGATTCTCAAAGGAATGTACTCCAGTTGCCATGACTCAAATAGTGCAATTTCTTTTCTAAAAGGAAAAAAAAAGGATTACTGTACAATTGTGAAAAAAAAAATACAAAAAAAAAAAAAAAAAAACCCTGACGAGAAACCCATGACTTAAAAGGTGCAAGTTGTTTATTTCTAATTTGCTAGCTTTATCGGCTGAGCTTTTTTTCTTTCTGAAAACAATATGTTAATGATGATTTTGAGTGCAGAACTTCGAGAAGCTCAAGTTATATAACTTACTTGTCCCTGTGAGTTTGCCGTCCTCTGTTCATCTGCTTCTAAGAAAAAGAAGTCAGTTAGAAAACACATTGAACCAATATTGCAATGCACCTGTGTCTCAGGTAGATGCCCCGAACAGATCCTACCTTGCCAACTTAGCATACACAATTCACTAGGATGAATAAACACCCACAGAATTGCACTTTTGTGTTTTAGGTTTAGGGCCCATAGATTAAGGTAAATATATATTCTTTGAAAACAAAATAATTATACGGTCAGTATACTGTAATTTGTATTTGACTAACTATTTAGTAATGACAGTCATGTATTTTTTGTATTAATGTCATAGAGCTTACAGAGTGCAAATCTTCTAATTGTCCCCTTGAAATGATCATTACACTTACATGGTTACTATTCCAATATGTTTTTTATAGTTATAGTTTTAAGTTATAAAAATACTGAGCTATTACTATGTAATATGTATCCTGCAACGGAAAGTGATTTTTAAAAAAATATATAGATTAATAATGCAAATAATTAACAAGAGGAATCACAGCCAACCATTCCAGGCAGTGATGAAATGCCCTTTAAGTTGCAGAATAAGAAGCTGAATATTTTAATCACATGTCCTTTTGTAAATGACACCTTTAGCTCCATTTCCCAATGATTCCTGTGCTAAACTGAATAGCAAACTGCCAAAGGAGCTCAGCTGTTACTGAAGCAAGAGTTCTGCAGGGACAAGACTTACAAAGAAAATGGAAATGAGAGTATGAGGCATTGTGGGGGATTCACTATTTACAAAACAGTTCTCGTTGTCATTTAATTAGGATGTGCATAATTACATTTATGTGTAAGAACATTGCAGGAGAGAATATGTTGCTCATTTTAGTTAAAAGTACAGTATGGGGGAATGCATTGCCATGGAGCATATAAAATGTCATTGATGTTAATCTTTTAACTGAGGAGTGATAACACAAAATTAAATTCTCAGCAGATTTGAAGATTTGAATTTAAGTGCAATTGTGGGGTGTTTTTTGATGTTTTTTTTTTTTCCAGGACAACCCTAAACAACTAATATGACAATATAAAATGATAGAAACCCTTGTGCCTTTTTTTCACTGACACATATGATACAAGCAATAACACTCAACCAACCATATATATATATATATATATATATATATATATATATATATATATATATATATATATATATATATATATATATATATATAGATATATATATATATTATATATATTTTATTAAAAAAGAATAATTTTCAACGTCACAGATGTGGTAAAGTGCAGTGCTCTAGGTAAAATGTAATGAGGAGTGTGTACCTAAGAGGCAACATAAATAACTAGAAAGGCTGTTTTTGAATTCCCAGCATGCTTTATGACCCCCAAGCCACCAAAATAATTTTCTTTTGTCTCACTCCACTGAATGGTAAACGTGACCAAAAGACGGGCAACAACCTTGAGTCTTAATACAGTCTTGTTGAAGTTCACTAAAGATGATTTTGCAGACACAGAGCCACATAAAAAACAAGGACCTGGCTCTAGGCTGCTGCCCACACTGCATTGACCAGTTGCATTGCTCCAACAACACTAAGTCTAAAAAATCTCACATGTCAGCTTATTCAACAGACTTCTTAGTTAACGTGTCCTACCACAATACTTTCACAATCTGAGGAGACCTAATCCATCTCTCCTGTTTTGTGGGAATTTAATTATCTAGGTCTGGTGAAAGAACGGATAACTACTACATTCAGCTACATTGACCCCTATCCTTTTGAAATCTGTGCATAAAAGTATCAGAAAGATTTTTCAGAAAAGACATGATTATAATGACAAGTGTATAACTGCAAGTACCCTTATTAAATGCCAGTGTGTGTTTTACTGTTCCATGTGCATAAGGTACATTTCAACTGGAGCAGAATAGCCTAGGCACTCTGAACAGAGCTGCAGTACCAGGAGCTTGCTTTAAATAGTTTTTCAACCTATTAAACCTATTCCTGGAGAATTATGGTTTCAAACAACCCATTCAGTCATTGTACAAAATAAAGCAAATAGTCATTAACAGGGCAAAACATGATGACTCATGATCACAGCAGGAACTACAATAGGCAATAATGCAGAACTCACATAAAGGGGTTTAAATTTGTAAAATAAGCAAAGGAAATGGAAATGAGAGCATGAGGCATTGGGGGGGGATTCACTATTTACAAAACAATCCTCGTTGTCATTTAATTAGGATGTGCATAATTACATTTATGTGTAAGAACATTGCAGGAGAGAATATGTTGCTCATTTTAGTTAAAAGTACAGTATGGGGGAATGCATTGCCATGGAGCATATAAAATGTCATTGATGTTAATTTTGTAACTGAGGAGTGATAACTCAAAATTAAATTCTCAGCAGATTTAAAGATTTGATTTTAAGTGCAATTGTGGGGTGTTTTTTTATGTTTTTTTTTTCCAGGACAACCCTAAACAACTAATATGACAATATAAAATGGTAGAAACCCTTGTGCCTTTTTTTCACTGACACATATGATACAAGCAATAACACTCAACCATATACATATATATTTTTTCTATAATAATATGGTAGTATATTGCAGTGGATGAAACAGGAAACAAGATAGTAGATCAGGGATTTCACTAGGACACCCCCAGACCAACACTGGTCCAAGCAATGTCTTTGTACTGCATCCAAAAATAATGGTAGTCACATTTTTTTTTTAAATACCAGTAATGCTTTTCTCATCTATTTTAAACTGACGTGTAGAGAAGACTTCTTATTGGTAAAATAAATAAATAAAAATTCTGCTGGAAAACATCAATGAATTTATGACGATTTAAAAAAAAAACTTTTTTATAGAATGTACAGTATTTTAATATAATTCACTTTTATGGGATTTCAGCAGTTTTCCTTAACTGCGAAATAACTGATACACTTAAAACAGGCTTTTTTTTTATTTCAGGCAGGGTTTTATGTTCAGAATTGATGAAACATGTAACAGTGGTACAGACATAGAAGCTTATTGAATCAAGAAGACAACAAAATGATTCCAGTACAGCCTGAGTCTTCAGGAATGATGTGTCTCCAAGTGTATGTCAGAGAAAGAAAAACCTTTTGACTGATGGTTCAAATACAAATGAGCACAGAACGGTAACCAGACTGCAATTTATTTGTATCCATTATATGTTCTGTTTACGGCGACATAAGCACTAATAGATTGGCTGTAGATGGCCACACGTGCCGGTTAGTTTGTGATTGGGTAACATACAACCAGAGAGCTGAAAAGAAAATTCTGAGGCACAGGATATCAGCAGAGGTTCATATTAGAGTAAGTTTTACATCTTGTACAGAGACTTCCAAAATGCATAATTTAAACTTCAAGTGTCTGTAGTAAAACACAAATATATCAGTAGTATTTTGAAGTTGCTCATAAAATTAGAAAATGTGTTTTTAGAGGCTCCCGAGTGGCGCATCCATCAAAGGCACTCTGCGAGGGCTACAGGATGCGTCCTATGTCTGGAGGTCACCGATTCGAGTCCAGGCTATTCCACTGCCGACCGTGGACAGCGCACAATTAGCCAAGCATCACCCGGGTGGGGAGGGCTTAGGTCGGTCAGAGTGTCTTTGGCTCACAGAGTACCAGCAACCCCTGTGGACTGGCCAGGTGCCTGCAGGCTTTCCTGCAAGCTGCGTTGTCCTCTGACACTGTATCTCTGAGGTGGCTGCATGGTGGGCCTGCAAAGTGAAAAGAAGCAGTCGGCTGACGGCATAAGCCTTCGGAGGACAGCGTGCGTTCGGTTTCGCTGCTCCAGAGTCAACGCGGTGGTGGTAGTGGTGAGCTGAGCCTAAAATAATTGGCTATTTCAAATTGGGAGAAAAACAGTGTAATAAAAAAAAGAAGAAAATAAATAAATAAAGAGTTTTTAAATTAAAATGTCCATAAATGTATTGCTGCTGTACATATAAAGCTCTGCCTCTTCCTTAGGTCAAGTTAAAATGATTGTTGCAAAAAGGTATTGATTTTTATATATTTTTTTCCCACTTGTCTGTTCATATTTTATTTTTAATCTTGCTGTTAATGTAACTCTTTAAAGTTAAATATATAGAGAGAAAAAAAAAAAAAATTGGACCATTGTCAGTAGTGGCAACCATGGAGTGTCACCCCACATCTCCCAACAGCCATTATTACAATAGACTGCTATTCTACACAATGCTCACAATATAAGTTGCATCTATGCAAACATGGCTTTGCAACAGTATAAAACTATGAATATACAACTTAGTTGCCTCTTAGAAAGAACTAAATATTTTTTTCTTGATAAATACTGTTAAAATTATTTAATTCATTTTGCGCTTAAAAATGTGGATTTCTGTTTACCAGCCGTTAGTTAACCCCCTAACAGTTAATGGGACACCCTGTGTCTAGAAAGCTATTTTAATGCCCTCCACTCACTATGGTAGAAATTGTAATCCAAGCATGAGCATTATTTCACAAAGACAGATTAAACTATTAGAACTTTCCCTAAGGCAGTTTCTTTTGCATATCCAATTTTCAGATGCTTGACAACTGATCTTGAATTAGTCTCCTGGGCACAAACTAAAAATAGATACAATAGGTCTATCAATAATGTTATGGAAGTACTGGCTGTGAAACTCATAACCATTACTTTGAGCAAGGTGACCCTGCTGTCTTTCTGCTCCTCAGTTTTGTCTTATATATTTAATGACCCATATATAGTATGTAATTACTCTTGATACTGAAATTGGTTGATCTGTTTCCCCATCTGTTTAATAGGAATTAGTTGTAAAAATAGCCGAACATTTCCATCTAAACCGAACGCAAAGTCATACGTCTGTTACAGTCTTTGGAATCATGTTTTGTTCACCCCACTTGTTAATCCAGGATAATTGAGAATGTGTTTCCTGAACTGTCTTTTATTGTAAAACCTAAGTTTTTCAAGTCTCTCAAACATACTTGCATTATTTCAGTTAAAGAAAAAAGCAAAAACAACATGTAAAAAGTACGTATTTAGAAACATCTCAACTTTAAATGATTCAAATATGAAAATGAACTACAATTTACATCTTTGTGGTTGTTTCTCTTTTTAAATCAGGATTTATAAGACTAAAATCAATAAAATAAAATAAAAAAACACACTTTTACTAAAGGAGCTGTCAAACACTGCCAATTAGAACAGGTAACTTTCTGGTAATACTATATTAACTGAAAGCTATATTTTCGTATAGCTGTTTATCCATTAGAAACTGCAGAAACAAAAAGAGCACCCACCTTTAGAACTGACTCTAAAAGCATTTAGTAGCCATGGTAACAGGTTGCTTTGTGGATTTGTATCAGAAATCTTATAATGTGAAGGTGGCCAAAACTGTCATTATAGACTGGTCGCAGGAATTTATTCTATTTTCTATTAGCATTACAATTAATTATTACCATTCTTTTCTTCAGAATGTTTGAAAATATTATGTTTAATAATTAGCTAACGTGTGCCAGCATGACACACAAATGTACTATTTTTCATGGCAAAAGCTATCTGTTGTAAGGTGTTCAGCTGCCTTAAAACCGCTTGGTCCATTTTAAAATAAAGAAAAAAAGGAAAAAAAAGAAAAATACATGACACACATAAAAAAGCTTCTCGGGACATCCTGTGTTTGTTTTTTCCTTGTTTTTTGTTGACTGATATTGATATTTTAATGGAAAAATACATGGATTCAGTATAATAATGTTTGGGAAATAAACATGATTAGAGTCACTAAACAGACAAGCCATCTCATTTTGTAGAAGTAATATGTAATGATAAAATGTTTTACTACAGTTAGTGCTTGTTTAATCAGCACACACATGCTGTGCACATTGCATCTTAGGCATTCCATTCAACACATACAATGTAATATATATATAAATTGTTTATTTATGTCACAACATATCTTGAGGTATTTGACTAGGAGCATATGTTTCATACTTGGTGTGTGTTTCAGCTTGGATAACAAATGTAAAAATATTCAGTTGTCTTACAGCAGTTTTCAAATCATGGAAAAAAAAAAGCAGGAATCAATAGTTTTTCTATCTAGTTTTTTTTTTTTTTTCCCTTAAATCGTCATTAGCAAATCTAAAATGATGCAAAGACCTATTTAACAGCTGCCTTAGTAAGTTGTTTTAAATTAGCATTGCTGTTTTCACTCGTTTGAAGTGCTGTCAATCTTAATCACAAGACATTCTCTCTACAGACATTTTGTAACTACCTAGAACTGACTGTTAATATAAAAGGGTTTTTGCCAAGATAAGGCCATTTTAAACACTCCAGAACTGTGTTCTCTGTCATGAACCAAAATAAACGATGTGAAGCTGCAACCCCCATATTCATCCATGTAACTATCACGCCATTTAAAGGTAATTGTTATGCCCCCTCAGACACAACAGTTGAATTGTGAATGACAACTGCATTTCCACGTAACACCCATACATTTCGTTTGTACTTATAGAGTGGTTTAAATATGTTTGAAACACTGTCCCATGGGAATGTAAGAAATTACATTAAAATAAATTAAGATTCTGATGATGTCACAGTGTCAGAAGTTGAAAAAAAAGCTGAAGCAAAAACTTATAATATTTTCTATTTTATATAACTCCAAGATTTGCATTACTTGAGAGTAGATGTTAAAACTTCATGCTGATTTGAACTCTGCTCTCGCCAAAATAAGCACCAACTAAGACGCAGCTCTGCAGTAAACTAACATGATCCATCTGTGTCTCCATCCATTTGCGTTTCCTTCCATCTGATGATGTAGATATCCTTCTGCCTGGTGTTGATGGCTGAAGTGTAATGCTGGCTCCAGGGATCAGCTTATTTTGCCTCCCCAGCGCATCAGCACACACAACGGCTATGAAGCTGGCTCTGAGAATCAACCACAGTGCGGTCTCTTCAGAGCATCAGCATGACAACTATCTGGATTGAGCTAAGCAGGGTACATCTCTGGGGTCTTCAAGTAGGCACCTTCCATTCTCTGTATTTCGACGACTAGCCCACAACACCTCAAGAGGGCTCTATGGTGATTCTGGCGACCCAGCATCACCCCCTCCATCTCCGACTCAACTCAGCATACTTACCCATACATCAGCATTTATTTCTTTCTATTCTGCTTTTGATCCCTAACCAGAATCTTTCCGTCTCAACCACAGCCAGTTGCTGCTCCTTCCTGCTCCTTCAGATAAGTTCTTCACTGTGTGATGCAACCCTTGGACACTGAATCCAACATCTCTGAGAAACCAGGTGATAGAGTGTGCCACAAATCCATGACAACCCACCTCCGCTGGGTAAACCCGGACTCTCCATCTTCGGCTAGTTGAGCATACTGCAGTTTCTTCCTCTCGTACGCCTCATCTACAGCATCCTCCTGTGGTACTGTTAACTCTACCAGGTGAACAAGGCATGCTGATCCAGACCACAAGACAGTATCTGGTCGAAGGTTAGTGGTGGCAATCACAGGTGGAAAAATAAGCCATTGACCAACATCTGCCAGAATTTTCCAGTTTCTAGAAGCTTCCAGTTGTCCTGGGTGATGCTTGGTTTTAACACTGTTTCTTAGTGTTTGCTCTCCTGGGGGAGGAATGTTGTCTTTTGTGATGGGAGAACATCATATGTTGACCTGATGAGGAAACTGATCATGTTCTGTTCCATTGTCCATAGGCCTTGCCAGCCAATGTTGTTCCACTCTCCTATCTTACCCATTCTGGGAAACGGCCTTTACACACCTCATCCTTTCTTGCTTTTACACCTCATTGACTACCAGCTTCCTCTGTTGAGCTGGGGCTGCCTTGTGCCATGTAGGAGGAGCTGGACTGAGAGAAAAAACCCCTCTTCAATGCTGAACTTGCCCCACGATATCACCGATTCGAAAGGCAGCCTTTGCATCTTCCACAGCTTTCTTTGCCGCCCACTTTCTTCCAGTCCAAATAACGGTTCAGTATATTTTTAATAAAAAAGGCACTCATAGTGAAAACTATGAATACTTATTAAATTACATGGTAGTAGCTTGTCTTTTTACTCACATTTTAAGAAAGCCTGATGATTGAATAGTCAGCGTCTCTTACACTGTGTGAAGAAACTTTACTTTAAATCTACCTTGGTTCAACACCCCTTAAGCTATCTAAGTGGTTTTGCATAATGTAATGTACACGTGTCATAGCAATGTAAATACTGATCCATTTGCATTGAGTTGAAATTAAATTAAAAAGCAGTTTTATTTGACAGGGACCCACTACTTCAGTTTCCAGAAATGAAGTTATGACAGAAGAAGATGAGCAAATCAAAGCAGGATGCAGGATGTAGAGAAGTCTGGTGATCCACTGCTCCAGGGCTATCTACACACACTGAGCAACTACTGTATCTGTTTCCAGAAGCTTCTACAGCTCTTACTCTAGACAGACAAACTGCTCACGTCATGTCAACTCAATAGCTTCCCTTTAACTGAAATAATAATGGGATGCTTCTAGAATATCTTCCTTTTAAATATCTCCTTAACCTAATCTTGTTCTCTTTGTCTATAACTCAAGGTCAGTTTTTTCAGCGCTGTTATTTTTTTTTAATCAGAAAGGATTTAAAATGCAAAGGAAATTAAATACCACTAAAGAAATGGTATATTATGAACCTACAAACACACAAACCCTATTCCAGATGAAGGAAACTGTAAGCTGTGCCCAGCACCATAAATCTCAAAGGTGTCAGAACAGATTGGCATCCTGTGAATTCAATACAGTAATACAACTAATGTATTTGCCATTTATTCTCTTCTGGACAAAAATAGCTAAATCGGTACCAGTGACAAATTCAACACTGTCTGTGTAGAGTAGGTTCTGTCTACAAGATATAGTTCAAAATCCACAAAGTGCACTATTCTGTAAATTAAATGCTCAATTTGTGTAAATTCCTATAGTCACAAAGATGGAAAAAGTAAATATAAGTTTGTATTTTATTGGTTATACCACAAAACATGTGGACAGTGAAACTGTGAATATTAGGGGGGCATTGGTTCTGCATATCAACTAATAAATAAACTCTGTCCCGGCACAAAGTTCTGTAAACAAGAGAGTGTATGGAAAGAGATGAACTTACATAAACTCTCAAAATATGGCTGCATAGACGACAAAAGAGCAATTGAGAAAATATCCAAAAAGAGCACAATGACAGAAAGCACTAGAACGTTTAACAAAGAGAAAGATTCTTGTTATCTACAACAGTAAACCAAAAAATAGTCAGGCATTGGCCACCCACTACAGCAATTTTCTTTCAGAGAAGATTGATGAAAAGAGAAGTTTTTGTTGTTTGAGTAGCAACTCAAGTCTTCTGAATGAATTTTGTAGGCTTTAAGTAACATTTAAATGACAGGCAGAAGCCAAGAAGGTGTATCTACCTTTCGAATATTGGCTGCTTTGTGGCAGTAGATTAGGACATGGACGGTCAATGGTTTAGATCTACAGTACCAAGCGTCTTCAAGTCCCCTTTTTGAATCAGGTAGTGAATTGGCAAATGCATTGCCGCCCTACAGAACCATTAGAAAGCAAATGCTTTGTAGTTTTATAGAAAATTGAGTCATAAAAATTAAATATTGAACATGATTACAGTCAGTTACATGCCACCAAAGGCAATGCCATATTTATAAGTGTTGAAAATGAAGCAGTTTCAGGCTAATGGTTAAAGCAAACAGCTAAGGACCTAAAGAAGAATGTGCAAGGTCAGTCACTGAATTAGTGGGTGATGTCTCAGTCTACATAAGCTGAGCACCATACACATATATGCAACTTCTCAAGCTGCCTTTGGTAATAACTGAAGCAAAAACTGTAATTTTAAAATGTATGCCTGATCAAATAACATGTGTATCCATCATAGCTTTAATTTTTTTTTTTTTTTTTTTTTTTTTTTGCCTTTGATATCTTTACAATAGTAAACTACAGTATGCAAGGGTAAAAAATAGCATTAACTATTAAATTATCCCTGTTTCATCTTATTATCAGATCTAACTTTATTCCAGTACATGATCTTGATAGGTAGGCTTTGTTATATGTATGGTAGAAAACGACTTTTAAAAAGTGCTTTTGTAGGGTCTGAGCTATTTTTGTCTGTTTTGTTTTAGTTTTTTTTTTTTTTTTTTTTTTTTTTTTTTTTTACTGTTGTTAGATTTGTGGCTTTAACTAGTCAACTATAAAGGTTACAGGTACAGGTCATACATGAAATTAATGTGCACAAACTAGGCTTTCGTTACAAAAAAAAAGTGAAATAGTCTGAAACTCACCCTGTTCAATACAGATACAAAAACCACAGAAAAAGAGACGCTTTTTAGAAAAAAAAAAAAAAAAAAAAATTTATTGTTTGTAAAAAAATATTTTAGCATGGCCAGCTCAAATCTGAGCCCACTGAGTTCAACATGTAAGGAATATAGCGAACATTTATTTTTTTTTTTTAACAAATTGTGTATATAACATAACCCTAAGCTCCGGTCTCGTGCATCTGATCCACAAACACGGCAAAAATATTAATATTATATATACTTCGCGATCCTCGACTTACGACTATTTTACATTATTACCCTGCTTCGACTTTACGATATCGATACGGCGAGACACGTCATGCGCACATGCTCGGCGTCCAAACTGCAATACATATCGTGGTCGCCCTGACTCAGACTAGTGTTTTTTTGTTTTGAATTTATTTGCCCTTAACAATGTCTGATAAGAGCAATGAACTCAAAACGAAACATAAGCTGTGAACTCTGTCACATGATGAGGGCCTTAACTTCTGGCAATCGTAGTTCCGACCAGGAGTACCACATACACACACTGAATACATCATTGGAAAGTCCTTACTCTGTATTTTTAAACAAGCAATATAGATGCCTGGGTAATATGCGCGTACCCACCGGGCTAAGTGTAAAGAGTTAAATTAATATTTGCATGAGTATAATTTAACGGGTCATTTTTGTAAAAATATATTATCTGGACAAAGTCAGATACGTAACACCAATTTATAACATTGTTCCTCTGGGAAAATGTGCTTCGATTTACGACGCTTCGACTTACATCGCGACCTTCCCGAACCAAATTGTGTCGTAAGTGCAAGGACTGCCTTTATGTGCCTTCGATGTCGCCATTTATCTTATTTTGTAAATATTTTGTGTAAAAATGTTTGTTTACTGCAACGAGGTAGGTCTGTCTGCCTGTCTGTCTGTCTTCAGCGCAACAGCAATATTCCAACACTCGCGTTCAAGGCTATCTCCTAATATGGTCATCAACCGGGAATACACAAATATGACCTCGTTTTAAATATCCTCTTCTCAATTTAAAAGAGTTAAAGGGCCAGGTTGCTGGCGGGATATTTAACATTGGCGGACCCTAAAAGGTTAAAAGCAGCACCTTCTGGACCCTTCATTATGTTTCAACATCTGTTCAGAGAATTCTCTCAAGAGAGAGAGAGAGAATTTTAGTATTGAACTGAACAATAATATAGCAGGTACTGTATTACCTGTTAAAATGCACAGACACTGGCAGCTTAGTGTATAAACAGAATTACTTTGAGCAGAATAACCAGTCATCACTATGGACATTAATTAGTACTAAGGACACTTTGTTCTATTTATGACAATAGGCCGAAAATGCCAATGCATTTAGACTCCTAAAGTCACACCAGAGGCTGTTTCCCATTTTTGCATCGATTGGAGTCTCACCGGCAAGTATCAATATATTACAATGGAACAAGTATGCATATACTTGTTTTGAACAAACATGAAAAAATGTACATTTTTTTGTTACACCATGCCTTTTTGTTATGTATCTATTAGATTGGGGTTTCAGTAAAGTTTTAATATAATGCAAGAATCTTCCTCTTTTTGCTCTCTTTTTGCTCTCTTTTGTAGCTGTTAATGAGTCGATATTTGGCTTCCTATATTCACACCATAGTCATTAAATATTTAATTTTACTCCAAAACACGGGAGACTAGTGAGCCATGTCCTTTAACTGCCTTGTTTTGTTAGCTGCTGGGAGTCCAAAGAAAAGCCGACACTTAACTGAATGATTCACGAAAAGTCAGTGAGCTCCGATCCCATGGGGATCCATCAGTGTTATGCAGCCGAGCAATCGAAATGTATCCTCCCAGAAAAATGATGTCATCTAAAAGCCTTATGTTAGATGAGGACACTGTTTACAATCTAGATTGAAAAATATCACCCACACACATTACCGAAAATAACTCCACTTGGTTAGTTACTAGTAATCTCTTTGCATGCAGCCATAATGGTCATCCTCTAACTGCCAACGTCATGCCTTGGTGCAGGTTATATGTCCCCTGCAAGAAAAATGTTGAAACTCCAGATTTCATTATAAGGTGCCTGTAGTGTTTGGAATATATAGTTGCTTACCCAGCAGTATAATGATACTGTTGCCTGCCCTACATCTTATAAACCACGTTTTCTTCTACAGGAAAAATAGTACACACAAATATATATTTGGAACCGCATTATTCCTCGCGGAGAATTATGAAAAGGTCCAAGTGCTAAAAGTAATAACCAAATTAAGTTTGGCTAACCCAAAGAGAGATAGACTGATGCTGTGTTGTTTTCTGGTACCATATTTATATATGGAACATCCACTGATCAGCAAAATGCAACTTATTATAGTCTGTCACTATATACTTTCAATCAAACCCTAAAATTGTAATTGAACAACACAGCTAAAAAAAAATTAGCTGGTACATTACATAGGTACTGTATTCAAACATTTACTTACCTTCTTGGAAAACACATTTATACGGCATAGACTGTACTACAAGTTAATTAGAACCTTACTAATTGAGAGTCAGGTCACGTTCTTCTTTAACACATGGATCCTTTTATCCTCTTTCACAAACTTTCAACATCGTACTTAGAAACCATTTCTAATGACTTTCGAAGATCAATGACTTCCATAACCTTTTCTGGTGATATACCCCATACATTGCAATATGGTGAAGACTTTATTGCCGGAAGTGCAAATTATGTTACATAATGATAACAGCAACAAAAGTACCTCTTCCAAATGGGTTATCTAAATACTTAAAACAGTCACTTTTCAGCATCTGTGCTCTTGGACAGAAACACTGCTCATACAGTTTCCATGGTATCAGTTACCTGGTGGTGACTGATCACTGAAAATAACCAGTGTTGCTGGAGTGGGTCGTCTTCTTCTGATCTGTGGAAGACAGAGTGAATTTGAATAGCCTTTGTCTTGATCTATGATTAGCTCTTTGTTTTTATTTTCTTAAACGTGTTAAGTTGTTAAACACTGCCACAGAATTGAAATTGAGATTTCAAAGGTGTATATAGGTGTGTATATACGTATTTGTTCTGTAAAAAATGGCAATCAATGAGTTGGCTGTGCCTTAAACACATTACTGTCAATCCAATTTAGGTAGACTGCTCACAATGCACCTTCCATGGGAAATGGGCTGAAGCTAATTATACTGATTGCTTTAAAAAGAAAATACTTCCTTAGATCCCCTTTGAAAATAACAAGCAAGTTTATGAAGTGTGATGAGCTGATTAGTACAAGCTGTTTCATGACTTTTATATATCCCCTTCAGTCAGAACATTTTAAACTATTATTAGACTGTTGTTAAACTGTTGCAAATATTATGGGGCAGGAGAAGTTGTCAAGAAATATATGCATGCATATATAACATTGTTAAATGATTTACTTTAATGCAATCCATGATGGGTGTGTGATCTTCCCAGGGTTTGTCCATAATTACTGTTTTTCTGTGTGTATTTATTTCTTTAATTTCAGGTCACCCTTGTGTAATTTTACATAATATACACACAGGGTATAATCAAGCACAGGTGAAGATTGGGATTTTTATGTAGAACAAAAAAAAATGTTTAAAAAATAAACAGGAAAATAAATGAAAAGAAACATTTTTTGTTAACATCATATTACTTTTTTTGAATTGTTATTACTATTATCATTATTTACTGGTTTCAAAGGCTACATACAACTTTCCAACTAAATTGGTTTCCTTATATAAAATCATGGAAATACTTTTTAAATTTATATACAGGATGTATGTTTTGTAAAAGGCAAGACCCACACAGTTGTTTATGTTGAAGTAAATTCCCTATTAACAAACAAACTACTGTTTTCAGTTAAATTGTAATATTTATGTCCATTACCTGTTCAGCTGCTTGTGGGTCCAACTGGCTTTGAAACAAAGGCACAGCAAACTGGATCTTCTTGGGACTGTTGGGCTCCATAATGAGACGTGAATGCGGAGAGACTCCACCAAGAATGCTCAGATAGAACAGTTACCAGGAATTATCCTCTGGCTCTCCCCTTAAGAACACACTGATTGTTCTCCAGCGAACAGCCCGCCTTCAAGTCCCCTAGTCAGCAAGTAAAAGACTTCCTAGCAGCATGAACTGAGCTCCTTCCACATCCAGTTATGTGCCCTTGTTTTTGATTTCTTGCAACACTAGAGAACTCCCTCGCTCGACCATCAAGGAACAAAAAGATAATTGTGTAGCTACACTCCAGTCAGGAATTATACACAGGCTCATTTCAAATGCACTGCTGGCCTTGAACGGTCAGGTGCCATGGGATTTGAATAAGCCAATCTGTGTATTGGATTATTAGCAGCCCATTCAAAAGTGCAATATAAGATCCCTTTGGGTACTGCTGATGTATCATTAATAATTGAAACACAGTTCAGGAAGCTTTTTTTTAGCATGTGTGTAACATGGGGAGGCAATGCCATTACAAGATATTACAACTAGTATGTGACTGAGACTAATCCCTTGTGTTTGACACAAAAAGGAAGAAGTCTTTTCAAGGTCTACATTAAAGGTCAAACTATCTTAAGGGACACTTTCAGTTCATTTACTGTTAACTACTTTACTACCACGGTAGCAAATGATGCTTATTTTGTGGTACAATTGCAAGTTAATATCTACAAACCAACACATTTTAAATTTTAAGTCACTCTAGTACATAAACATTTTTATTTCAGTGGAATTTTGTATTAAATGATAGAGTGATACAAAACTGAGCTCATTCATGAAACATTAGGTAAACAGATTGAAAGGTTACAGTACAATAAACTCTGAGTCCCCTTCTTTTTTTGTCATAAATGTGTCTGTCATAAATATTGTATACTTTCAGCAAATACATCTGGAAACTAACAAGTCTATAACATTTAGCTTCCCTAAAAAATCAAGTTCCGTAACCATACAAACACAGCCCCGTGCCTGGAGTGAAGCTGCACGGCTTTAAATACCCCTGTATAATCAGGTTCATGCAACACCTGCTGCCTGCTGTTTAGTCACGCAGTGAGCTGGCTTTAAACTACGGGAACCAATTGGTCATCGATTTACCTTCCCAAGGCTACTTTTGCTACAATGCCTGTGTTGAATTTGTGGTTTGTAATTTGAAGAACGTGAGTAACGTGAGCTGTAAAGGGGTCAGCCGAGTGTTGTTAGTTTGAAAACATAATTTGTTATTACAGCTATTTAGGATCCCCCCCCATCTCATGCTCTTTGAAATCCTTCCAATGAAGGATAATAACTGTTAAATCTTTGGCTATATTGTCTATTGAATCAGATATTTAATAAAGCTTATCTTAGAGTTACCCCAGTTTTTGCATAGTTCAGAAAGTTAAATGCTATTCCTTATTAGCTTCTCAGGTATTACCTGTGCCAATGTGATTTAGTTTAGAAGAATTATGAAAACAGATAGTTCCAACATACAGCAGTTATTCAGCTGTCCAGGACTAAAATCACAACAAGGTGGCAGATTAAATCTAAAAGCGAAGGCGGAGATGCATTCTGAGAAGCTGCGAAAACTGTGTGGCTTTCCAGTTTGCGATGTGTCTTACAGAGCGTCAAATCAAATAATTCCTGAAACTGAAGCTGCCGCTAAACGGGAAGAGAGATATAATGCAGGGATGTTTTACCTTTTGGGAGGAAACTGAAGTTACCATGTCTATGAATCAGGCCAATTGAAAGAAGAAAAAGGGTCTGGAGTCGTACAAACACCCATATTAGAAGGGAAGAAAAAATGTTCCAATGTATTGTTTGAAGCATCTCATCCGAATATTTACATATCTAGAAGATTATAGAAGTGTACAGGCCTTGTTGTTGTGGGTAGGCTATAAGCTAGATTGCTTTTACATATTAGAATTGGTATTTTCAAAAAAGAGGAATAACAAATGCTGGTAGATGGTTTTTAGATGTTTTTTTTTTTTTTTTTCAAAAGGTACCCAGTTCCAGTTGTGTGTTTGTGATGTATGTGAATTCTTTTTACCAGTTACCATAATAAATTCACACAGAATGTTAGATTTTCTAGGAACCTTTGTGTAAGTAGGTATTTCAGAAGTAAAAACTTTAGAACTGCACTTTGCCTACCTTAAGTTTCTTCCAATATTATGAAACAGTCACCTTTTACAGTGCTTTGCAAGGTGAACTAATGTGTATCAAACCTGAATAAAGCCACTGTTTAACATCCAAGTACTTATTTAACAGAACTAAAAATTGGCTATCTGCAACCTGATTTTGTCCAGCGTTGAGTCATACATTTCCATGTACTGTTTAAGTAAATGTCTTGTTTATTTGAATTAAAAATTTGAATTAGATAGAGATTTTTATATATATATATATATATATATATATATATATATATATATATATATATATACACACACACACAGTGCCTATAGAAAGTCTACACCCCCTTCTTTTTCACCTTTTGTTGCCTTATAGCCTGGAATATTTTTTTTTTCATTTATCTACACATCCTACCCCCCAACTTCCATGTGAAAAAAAAAATTCTAGAAATTTGTAGAACATTAATTAAAAATAAAACTGAAATAGCTTGGTTGGATAAGTGTCCACCCCCCTTGTGATAGCAATCCTAAATTAGCTCAGGTGAATTGAACTTTTTGGCCTAAATGCAAAGCTTTATGTTTGGTGCAAACCCAATGCAGCGCATCACCAAAAGAACACCATCCCTACTGTGAAGCATATGGTGGTAGCATCATGTTATGGGGATGTTTCTCATCGACAGAAGGGAAAATGAATGAAGCAAAGTATAGAAAAGTCTTAAGGAAAACCTGCTGCCCTCTCCAAGAAAGCTGAAACTGGGATGGAAGTTCACCTTTCAGCATGATAATGACCCAAAGCACACAGCCAAAGCTACACTGGAGTGGCTAAGGAACAAAATGGTAAATGTCCTTGAGTGGCCCAGTCAGAGCCCCAACCAAAATCCAATCGAAAAATTGTGGCATGACTTTAAACTTGCTGTCCATCAGCGCTCCCCAAAGAACTTCACAAAGCTTGATCAGTTTTGTAAAGAAGAATGGTCAAATATTGTCAAA
The DNA here is from genome assembly GCF_017654505.1 of Polyodon spathula. Taxonomy (NCBI): domain Eukaryota; kingdom Metazoa; phylum Chordata; class Actinopteri; order Acipenseriformes; family Polyodontidae; genus Polyodon; species Polyodon spathula. Next base: position 14,811,883 of record NC_054544.1, read on the forward strand.
TCTAGGTGTGCAAATTTGGTAGAGACCTGTCCCAACAGACTCACAGCTGTGATTGCTGCCGAAAGTGTTTCCACCAAGTATTAACTCGGGGGTGGAGACTTACCCAATTATGATCTTTCAGTTTTGTGTTTAGTATAAAACTTTTTTCCCCTTAACAGTGTGAAGTATGGTGTGTAGAGAAGTGGAAAAAAATCCTCATTTAAATGCATGAAACTCTGAGGCTCTGACACAACAAAATGTGAAAAAAGTTCAAGGGGCTATAGACTTCCTATAGGCACTGTGTATGTATGTATGTATGTATGTATGTATGTATATACACACATTCATTATATTTATATACAGTGGCTCTCAAAAGTATTCACCCCCCTTGGACTTTTCCACATTTTATTGTGTTACAACATGGAATCAAAATGGATTTAATTAGGAGTTTTTGACATTGATCAACACAAAAAAAGTCCATAATCTCAAAGTAAAAAAACTAAATCTACAAATTGTTCTAAATTAATTACAAATACAAAACAGAAAATAATTGATTGCTTAAGTATTCACCCCCTTGAGTCAATGTTTGGTAGAGGCACCTTTGGCAGCAATTACAGCCATGAGTCAATTTCGATAAGTCTCTACCAGCTTTGCACATCTGGACACTCCAATTTTTGCTCATTCTTCTTTGCAAAATTGCTCAAGCTCCATCAAGTTGGATTGGGACCTTTGGAAAACAGCAATTTTCAACTCTTTACACATATTCTCAATTGGATTGAGGTCCGGGCTTTGACTGGGCCACTCCAGGACATTGACCTTTTTGTTTTTAAGCCACTCCAGTGTGGCTTTGGCTGTATGTTTGGGGTCATTGTCCTGCTGGAAGGTGAATCTTCTCCCAAATCCCAGGTCTCTTGCAGACTTCAGCAGGTTTTCCTCCAGGATTTCTCTGTACTTTGCTGCATCCATCTTGCCCTCTATCTTCACGAGCTTTCTAGGCCCTGATGCAGAGACACATTCCCATAGCATGATGCTGCCACTACCATGCTTCACGGTAGGGATGGTGTTCTCAGGATGACGTGCAGTGTTAGGCTTTTACCAAACATAGCGCTTAGCGATGAGGCTCCTCAGACCATAGAATCTTCTTCCACTTGGTCTCAGAGTCTACCACATGCCTTCTGGCAAACTCTAGCCAAGATTTGTTGTGTTTATTTCAACAACGGCTTTATTTTTTGCCACTCTCCCATAAAGGCCAGTTTTGTGAAGCACCTGGGCTATTGTTGCCGTATGCAGTGTCTCCCAGCTCAGCTGCGGAAGACTGCAACTCCTTTAGAGTTGCCATAGACCTCTTGGTGGCCTCCCTGACTAATGCCCTTCTCGTCTGGATACCCAGTTTCTGAGGATGGCCTGTTCTAGACAGATTCACAGTTGTGCCATCCCCCCTCCATTTCTTAATAATGGACTTTACTGTGCTCCAGGGAATATCCAATGCCTTGGAAATGTTCTTATATCCTACTCCTGATTGATGCTTTTGAAGAACCTTATTCCGGATTTGCTTTGAATGTTTGTCTTCATGATGTAGTTTTTGTTAGGAAATGTACTAACCAACTGTGGGACCTCCCAGAGACAGGCGTATTTAACCTGAAATCATGTGAAACACCTTAATTGCACACAGGTGGACTCTATTCAACTAATTATGTGACTTCTAAAGACAATTGGTTGCACCGGTGTGTCATAGCAAAGGGGCTGAATACTTATGCAATCAATTATTTTCTGTTTTGTATTTGTAATTAATTTAGAACAATTTGTAGATTTTATTTTTCACTTTGACATTATGGACTTTTTTGTGTTGATCAGTGGCAAAAACTCCTAATTAAATCCATTTTGATTCCATGTTGTAACACAATAAAATGTGGAAAAGTTCAAGGGGGGGGGAATACTTTACGATCATATATATATATATATAAATATATATATATACTAAATATATATAATATATATATATATATATATATATAGATGGTATATATATATATATTATATATCCACCACTTAAATACAACAACCACTTACACAGAGCACTGGAACATGGTGTGCTTTGTAGAATCACAGCAAATGGGCACCATGTACTAAATAACACAAAAACAAAAAAAAAAAAAAAAACAGACATGTTATTCACTATAGGCAACTGTTCCTACTTTAGTACACATTGTGCCAAAACACCCTATTTGCTGCTTTTCCAGCTTTAGTATCCATGACTACATTTACCCACTGCCAACATGGACTGCAAAAAAAAATATGAGGGCTAGTAGTAAGCATTAACATGCATTAGCTTGTTTTGGCTTTTCATACCCTACAGTACATTGATGCTGTGGAAATGTAACGAAACCTAGCCAAGGCTTTGAGAGACATAATGGCACATAATTTAATAGAAATTGCCTCTCCATTTTAGGCATCATCAGGTTTGCTTTACTTCATTACCTCAGTAATGTCCACATCAATTAGTAAGGGAAAGGATACCATGTTAGTGGACAGAATATTTCCATCTGGTCTACATTAACTATCAACTACTATTAAGAACTATGCTGACTAAATTCTAATTGCGTTTCAAGGACAACAAATGACTCTTTGTAAGCGTCACTTTTGTACACTCCCCACCAACCACAAATGGTGCTTTTGTGAAGGTTGATCTCTGGTAAAAGCTGGAAATTAGATTTATTACACACCTTGGTTTAAAACGAAATATTAGAATGTACTCCTCACAAAACGCCAATAAAACCACATCCACATTGTGTGTCTCAATGTCTAGTGAAGGTTTTGCAAGATCAGATTACTCTTGAATAAAAACATTTCAAAAGATCTATGCAAAATAAATAACCTTTATTAATTTTTGCTTTATAAATCTGCCCTCATACATCCCAAGTGACGAAGGTAAACATGTCCCTTTACATTGCTTTCCATTTACAAATGCATTTAAATCACAAAATGGTTAGTATCTAGCACATAGAATATAAAATAAAACAAACAAAAAATATCTTTTAGAACAAATCTAAAACCATAGTGGCTCTTGAACTAAACATACACCAGGGTTTAAATCCACAACCTAACTTTTTACTAACAAGTTCCTCATCCAACAGTAAATATCAGTTTGACCACTTTCAAAAGAACAGTTATAGGAAACAAATTAAAAGAGGTCAACATGTTACAGCCAGGGCCTTCATCAGTGTAATATTGAAGGCACAAGCTGAAACAGTCATTTATTGACTTAGGTTACATTGGAATTTTTGAATGAGTGTTTGGTTTTATGTAAAAAGTATTCTCATAATATTCCTGTATTACAAGAACAACTGTGACAAATCCTTTTGGGAACAGATTACTATACAATTCAAAGTGTGTACTATAAACACCGGGAGCACAGAAAGATATGACAATATCAGTGTTCTGAAGGGGCAATGATAACAGTCAGAATCAGTGCTAAAGGACATTTCCAATAGTGATCCCTTTGCACATCCATTCTAGGTGTTACCGTGACCGTGCACTCAACGTAAATTTTATAAGCTTGTGTGTGGAAAAAGCTCACAAGACAGCCTGGAACAGTTAGTGCATCTATTCAATAACTTCCTCCTTTGTTTGACAACCTTAATTTTATTTGATTTTAGTGTCTTATTTGGCCTTAAGGCTATGAAGTACACACAAGAAAATAAATTAATATAATTACCTTTTTGGGACCAAACTGTCTATTGTATTATATTTTCTAACTGTACAGTTATCTTTTAAAAAGGGTCAGTTAATGATTCTTTAATAAGGTACTTCATGGAAAAAATGAACAGCAGTTATTAGTTGGTCATTTCAAGTCCAGAGTGAAACTTATTGCACAGCTAGCACCTCACTGAGGTGAGATTTGTAAGAAGCCAGAGGAAGAAAATGCAGCTTACAGTAGACACCTTGCTTAAATATATGTGTATCTAACAAGACAAGCAACTTTTCAAGTTTTATCTTGAATTTACATTTGAACTAACCACAAATATCACATAAATACAAATAAAATCTTCAGGAAATTAATTAATCCAAGTAAAGGAACAATTGCATCTATTTTGATTTTTAAAATTAGATTAAACAGTAGCTCATCACAGCAGCATTAGTGTCCTGAAGCTTTGGAGTACTATATTTGTAGTAAATTTAAAAAAATAAAAAAAAAGGTTTGGTTGTTATCAGTGCATTCCATTAGTGATCAGTGTTGCAAGTGATGTATCTTCCACAGGGTTATCTTCCATTGTTAAACTGCAAAAAAAAAAAAAACACAAAATAATGAGAATGATTTCACCAAACATTATATTCCATTACAGCAAGAACCACTGAAAACATGCCTCACTATAAAAAGTAACCCCAATTAAATTTCTCTTAACATTATAACCCTTCCATTTTCTAATTACAACATGCTTCTAGGTCACAGCTGGAATACAATGGTAGTCTTATTCAATACCCTGGTTAAGCTACACTGCTTGAACTCTGTCAAAACTGACATCTGGTGGCTGTCGGACTAAACAGCAGGCGTTACATGATTGATGGGTCATCTGAATTTTAGGATGTAACCAGAAGGAAACAAAAACAAACAGAGCATAAGGTAAGCTTTTTTCACTGTACATTCATTTTTATAGTAATGCATGAAGTGTACTGTAGATCTGTACTGTAGATTCACATATTTTACTTAGGGAATTTATATATATATATATATATATATATATATATATATATATATATATATATATATAGTTACCATGTTTATGGCATCTCCCTTTTAACCACAGACGACCTACTTGGGGAAGACACAGCAGCGAGAAGTTCATTAACAATCTCTCGTCTTATTTCTTCAGCTAGAGTTTCCTTGATCTAAAAAGCAGATACAAATATTTCAGCAATTCACATCCTCTGCCACAGCTTTAAATCAGTATAATGAAAACGTTGTTCTATCTTTATAAACAGAATACCATTGTACAACTTCTTGGAAGAAATGTTCATGTAAAGCTTTATGAAATACAGGCATGCAGTTTAAAAAAAAAAAAATTATAAATAAAAAAAAAATATTTTAAAAAAATGAAATAAAACCAAGGAGGAGGCCACAACTCTACATATAAAATTCTCAAGTTAGGCGCCTCATATAAATCACACACAACAAAAAGCTAAAAAGAGTGTCCTTACCAAATTTATAAACATCCATCTAAAAATGTCTTTGCACACTTAATCAAATAGTCTGGTTAAAGGCAGTGGTACGCCATTGTATAAATTCTCCCAATAAAAAACAGCCAAACCTGTTAGTCATGCATTTCACAATTCATTTCAAACGCTATATATATAATTTTAACAATATACAAATCAAAAGATTCATGCACCATTCATCAATTATTTCTCAAAAACTACAAAGTTAATCTGCTTGTGTAGCATACTTGAGTAGGTGTACTCCTTAACTTTAAGAACAAGTTGTACTGTTCACTAGCAAGATACAAGTCTGTACATAAATGTAACAAAACAGGATCAACATCAACAATTCAGAATTGTACTTTATACAAGATACTTTGTAATGGTACTTTAAACAAAAACAACAGATCTTTATGCTGTATTGTTCTAATGCACAGTGTTATAAAGGGGCAAAATAATTCAGGGTCAGTCAATAAAGGCACTTAATGTGTAATGTGAATCAAGTATCAGACATTATACCTGACCTGCTCTGCAATGTATTGTACTCCAGCACCTACATGTGCTATTTGCCACATAAAAACAAACAGGTCTCTCCTTGTATCTACAAGTTAATATATTCCCTAGAATTGAAGGTGGTCCACAGTGTTTCCTAGACTTAGATAAGCAGGCAGTTAAAAAGGTAAAACTCTAAACTGCTGGGGATTGACCATGTGCCCTACAATAGACATCCACATTACAAAACCATGCATTTCCTCAAAACAACTGGACTATCAAGGTACCGAGAAGAACCTCCTCTATACTTTCCCCATGAACAAAAAACACCACAGGTTGCAGCATTTTATCCAAGTGTCAATTTCCCTAAACCTGCATGAAATCGTTCTGTTGAGTTGAAGCTGTAGTGCAACATTAAAAACCACAAAAAGGGCAGTTTATATTCCCTACCACCTACACAACATAATACCTCCAAACCAACCCCACAAGATGGCTCACCTCCTTTAAAACCTGCTGCAGCTCAGGACTGGCTGACACATGTCTTCTAGTTTTCTCTGCAGACAAAGCAGCAACGGCAGCCAGCTCCACCCTTAGGTTTTCTACTTCTTCGTCTTCATGAACATGGTTCTCCATTCCAGGCCTAACTGGTGCAGAGGGTGTGAGGGAGACAGAAGCCCGGTAACGTTCCATTTTCTGCAATGACCAGTCAGGGGTGTGTGGTTTCTGGGTCTGCCTGGACGGGAAGCTTGGGTTCCTGTTTGTTTGAGAAGGGCTGGAGGCTCGTGAAGATGCTTCTGAGGCCAGAGAAGGTGTAGCACTGCTGCAGTAATCTCCTGCTGGGTCCTCATAGCAAAGTTCAGATTTCAAATGCAACTGTTCACGTAGAAGCTTAGTGACCTATAATGAAAAAATTAATTCTGTTCAGGAATAAAATAAATTCCACATTCATAAGAGTTAGCAAGGTGGACGGAACATTAAAATCTAAGGACAAAGAATTCAAGCTTGGCCTGTTCTAGATAAGAAAGCCCTCCCTTCTGTCCAAACATGGAACCATAAGCAGAATTATTTAAGCTTTATGCACAAATTAGGTATCCATGATCTAAATACTTAGAAAACCAGAACATGCACTGTAACTAAGGTTCGAGATCAGGAATGCAGTTACAGTGGAGTGGTTATATCTTATCCTGAGTGATACAGTACCTGGTAACAAGATATTTAAATATGTCAAACTGCTGTGCAAATAAGATATTTGGGGTATTTCACTGGCCTCAGTTCACATAGCTGATACCTCGCCTAGTTAGTATTAAAAACCGCATCAACTTACTGGTTCAATTATATTAATTGGAGATGAACAAGACAAGCAATCCATACTTCTACTTTCTTGCATTCCCTAGAATAAAAAAAGTAGCAGTTCTTTAGTTAAGTTCTCGCAAAATAAAAACATGTCCACATCATACAATACATAAATGGTATGCAATTTTGGGTATTACAAAAAAAAAAAAAAATGTTTTATAGTAAACTTGCAAGCATTAATTCCCATCAAACCTGATCTAATACAAGACTAGGCTTTAAGGTAATTAGATTGACATTACTCTACTCTAAATCACCTTTACTGAAAGCAGACACTAAAGGGACCTGGTATTAAATACACTATGTAACACAATTTTTGTTCCTGGGTAGTAAGTGTTAATGTTGTTCAGAAAAAAACAACATATGAATCCAAATTAAACATGTATTTAACTGGATTAAAAAGATTTAGAAGCGAGTAGTTTTTCAAGATTTACGATTATACTGTAAATACTGTATAATCATAAATCTCAAAAAACTACTCACTTCTAAATCTTTTTAATCCAGTTAAATACATGTTAATTTGGATTCATATGTTGTTTTTTTCTGACTATGTGAACAAAAAGACACACATTTGCCCATTTTCCCATTGGAAATAGTGATATTTTGAAATATCACTGTCCTGGTCACAAAAGCAAAGTTTGTGGGGAATAATAGCCATTTCCTAGACTTTTGAGGCATAAGCAATTAGGAAATAACACTTACTACCCAGGAACAAAAAAAAATAAAAAAATTGTTACACGGTGATATCAGTCGTCAAATTAGCAACATTCATTCCAGCATTTTTAATTAAACAGAACCAAAGGGAAGAAGCCAACTTACAAACGTCATCTGTGATTGGTACAGGGAGGCATGGTGTGAGGAGTGGATCTGCTCCTCCAGAGTCAGCAGCCTGTCCTCCAGCTGCAGCTCCAACTCCTGCAGCTCCTGGCGCACCGCGGTCCTCAGACTCTGCAGCTGACTGGCTTCTTCCCTAAAAAACATCCCAAAAGTACGTGCATTTAAAACTATATCATTAAACAACATTTCCTCAAGAAGATTCAAGTACAACATATGAGGCATTTCAATACTATATATGAATGGACCAAAACATTTACATCCTACATCGTACACAACATTTACAAAGCCTCACACTCCAAGGCCTTCCTGTGTGATTAAAGTATACTTCAAATAGGCTAGATTATATAGCAAAACAAATACATTTAAATCAGGAGCAGCAAAACATTATTTAAAACAGGAGATTTAACTGTTGAACCAGAGGCCATTTACAAGGTGGTCCTGGAAAAAACAATACAATCACAAACCGAACACATAAAAGCCATGTGGTTCAAACTCCACACCTAGAACATACCAATAAGACTAAAATGTGGTACTAAATATTGAATATTTAGAGAGGCAAACAAATAGTTGGATGCAAATTTGAAAAGCACCTTTCTTCTTCTGTCAAGTGCGGGTACACTTCGGTTTGCTGCCTCAACATAGATAACTCCAAATCCATCATCTGCGTTCTAAACACATTCAGACTCTTCCTCATCATCTGCACTTCTTGGAAGGTATTCTATAAAAAAATTAAAAATAAAATTATTGATTGATATGTAAAAGAAAAGCAAAACCTACTGTGTCCTAATATATTACACATTGTACTTAAGCCCTAAATAAGCAGTGCTCTCTCGATGTTTCACCAATTCGGTTAATTCATGGTTATGTCATGTTGACAGTAAATACTATATATCATAGCGTTATAGGACGGTGAACGTCTGTGTCTGGACAATTTCATCATGATTAGAAGCAATTGGCAAAACATGCGCTCTGATTGGCTGAAAGATCCTCAGCACTAAGTTACTGTAGAAGGGTTTTACTCTGCCATTCAGTGGGCGATGTATGCTTTAAATGGAGTATAAATTCAGTCTAAATCCATCCAAAACAGATCTGAGGATCACAGAGGTAATTCGTACCACATGAAAACAAAAGCAACACCTAATTTATATATATTTTTTATTAATGGTTAGGCTATTTAAAAAAAAAAAATAAAAATAAAAAAACACCACTTACTTCATACAAAGGCAAGATCGATCTTTGAGAACTATACATGGATGCAGGTGATTCATTTCCTCTCAGAGCAGGATTCTAGAAGTGAAATAGATGTTCAGATTCATATAAAAAGGCATTCATGGACAAGCCAGGTTAGCCATCTAAAATGAAGCAGGGGTGGCCAGCTGCAATTTATCAATTGCTAAAATGCCTCACTTGCCAACTTCAGCATGTCTACATTCCATAAACCAACTATCACCACATTAACAACCTACTGTATGTTCTTCTGACATCTCGTTTCATAAAATGAATTCACAATACTGGGCAAATCATTTCTCAATCCACTGAATCAGCTTTAGGATATAGCCTATGGCATATAAAATGTTGGGCTACTGAAACATCAACCTATACAATGCACTGAATATTTAGCAGATTTAGGAAGTTAAACGACATTTGATTAAAGCATCCATGATGATGTGGATTTCATTGGGATTAGTTTCTACTAAATCCATTAAAATTTAACATACCTGGGACAGGTTTTGCACGGTGTTCCTTATTTCATGCAGTACTCTCCTCAACTGCATTTCTATTGTGGAAGGAGGATGAAGCGGTCTGGTGGTGTACATGACGGGTCTTGGAGGATAAGGGCAAGAATAAGAATAAGGACATTCCTGTAATCCGTGAGGGAGATTGGGAACACTGCTTGTACTCCATGTTCTCATATGCTCAGATAGTGGCCGGTCATAGCAACTGGAATTAATATTGTGAAGCGAACATGCAGACTGGGACATGTGTAATGGCATGTGCATCGGATAGGAATGTATCCTATTGCACCCTCCATCTAGACCACTTTCAAAACGAGGCATGGACCGGTCAGGATCTCTTTTCTGAGAAGCTGGGCTGATAAAAAGTGTTGATGTACAAGTCGTCTGTTCTTCATCCTCCGCGATAGACTCCTCATCCTCCTCAGGGGTATATTTATAAGTAAAAGAAAGCGGGCTGCACTGAGTTTCACTTCCGGGACTTAAGTGGACTTTAACGGACGACACAACACGAATGGGGCTGAGCAGTGAAGTTGGCAAGGACCGAGATCTTATTAGAGGGTATCTCCCTGAAGGTAGGAAAGATTGCCTTCTCAGATCTAGTTCACGTTTTTCCTGCAGCAGGTTGTTTCCTTTAACCTTAATTTGTGCAGCTTCATCCGATACATTGCAGTCCTTCAGCTGGGCTCTATAAAGAGCAACTTGGACTTTGTCAGAAGTAGAAGGCAGAACCTGTTTACCTGCGGTAATGCCCTTACCCTCAGTAGAATGAGAGTCCACAGCTTTAAGGATCTGACGAAGGACATAAGGAGGGATTTCACCTTCACTGGCAGACTCTGTCTCTCTTATATTTGGGTCACCCAAAGGAGGAGTTTCATCTACACTGATAGACTCTGTCTCCGTTAGATTTAGGCCATCCTTATCTAGAGAAGGCAGGGATGAACTTGCAGGATCCTCTGTGGATGGCATTAAGACATCCTCAGTACCCTGTAACTCCCCAAAGGCAGGCTGGTCCACTGCTACAGGAGTTCTGATGTCTTCAGCATTTGACGTCACCGTCGTCTCACTGTCACAGCTATCATAACTCTCTTGGACCTATTGGGGGAGGGAGAGAATAAATAAATAAAAACTGCTCATGCCCAGAAATTACACTTGTCTGTCAGTGATCAAAACATTTGAAATTGTAATGCCAAACTAGTTAAGAGTGTTGGAAGTATTTGTAAATGCCTTTGACTGTTGCTGGAGAATCTATCCACACATTCACTGTATAACTAGAAAACTCATACATACCTGCAGATGATTATTTGAAGCACAATCCACAGAAGGATCTTCAGCAAATCCACTGCTATCAGAGTGCTGACTGACAGCTCTTAACAATTGTTCTGAAAAATACAAGGTTACAGTAAATTTTGTAAATGTCAAGTACCAACATTTGCCAATTAAAGCCCCCCCCCCCCCCAAGTAAAACACACACATTTATAAAAACGTAGAAAAATGAAAACTGCAACAGCTCAAAACATGCTAATTTCCCCTTGAGCAGCAAACATGCACCTACAACCTCAGTATCTTCCCCCCCCCCCCCCCCCCCAAAAAAAAATGGATAGATAAAAGATAGATAGATACAGTATTATTAAAACACATTCTAAAAGAAAATGTCCCCTTTTGGATATTATGTCAAACCTGCCACTGCTGTTCAGCGAAAGCATGGATTTAAAGAGAGCTCCTAATGGTGAACACAGTAGTTTGAAGTGGTTTAAAAGTATGAGTCATGCAAGAACAGCATTTGTTTTATGTGATGTACAAAAGAGAACCACCTATTTAACTGTGATAATAAAAACAGGACCTTTTTTGAACCTTGAGAAATTATTGCAGAATTTTTTTTTAAAAAGAAACTTATGTAAACTTCGGATAATCAATCACTAAAACCACCAACATTCAAACTAACAGTTAAGGATACTCCAGTTGACATTCTCAACCAAAGCCAAAAATAAATAAATAAACAAACAAAACACATTTTAACCTCAGTTTTCTACAGCAAGATGACCTGCCTGCATGACAAGACAAGGGAAGTGGACAACAAGCCTCAGCAGAAGTTTAAAAATAAGGAAGAAAGTCAAATTCATGGAAATACCCAAAACATTTATTATGAATAAGGATCCTGTTGGTCCCATACACTCTGGAATTCCCCATGCTTTCTTTGTTGAACAGAGTCACTTTCTAGTCTTTTTATGCCCAATACATGCAGCGCTATCCTGATTTATTTAAACTGTGCAGACAGACATACAAAGGGTAGCTCAAAAATAAATAAATAAAAAGGGGGGGTGGGGGGAATAAATGTATAACACTTCCCACCAGCTGGTGGCAGCCTTGCACCAAATAAAGGAAAAAGCACCCATATATAGATCTGCACATTGGCATATGCTTATATTGCTAGAGGCTGACTACTCAAATGACAACTTGATCACAGGCAGTGTACAAATTGCACATGCAGTGACAGTAAAATGTACTGCTAAATATGAAAAGTATTTAATATATGGGGTATTGTCTCAAATCCTTGTCTGAATATACCTGATGCAGCTCCACTGGGTTACAGTGGATTTACCAACAACTTCTTGTTAAACTAGTTAGACACACAAGAAGGGTTTGACTTTGTTAGATGCTGGCAAGGTTTTAAGAACAGAAGAGTACAAAAGAATGTTCCCAACAGCCCTGTTTCAACCTGAACCTGAGCAGCGAGGCAGCTGCTTAATACTTTGGTATAATTTCTTGATGGAGCATGTATCCCATGGTAACCATGTTTATTTATTGATTTTAGTATTATTCCATTTTATTTTTATATAAATCACGATTTCATGATAAGAGCCTTCTACTGCCGACACCTGTCAAAGTCACACAGGTTATAATCTGGGTCCTGAGAAAGCGCAATATATTTTATAATAATATAGCCGCTATAATTGCAGCATGGTTTAAAAAAAAAAAAAAAAAAAAAAAAGCTTTCAGACTGTTTCACCCAAGGTAGCCAAGTTTCCCCTCTTCAAATAAGGTGCTTTTGTAGTCCACTTTGAAAGAGTTCAATTTCAAACAGATCAACATACACAGAACTGCCAAGTTTACTTTATACATTCTGGCCTCAGACAGCACTACCAAAACAGTACTGTTAAGACAGTGGTGAAACAATTCTAGCTATACATAATGCAAAATGGCAATACCAATCAGTTATACAATTTTAGGTGCCACTGAATTTTGGTCAACTGTGAATCATATCTTCAGGAATATTGTTTAGTTTGTGCAGCGGCAACAACTCCAGTTTATGCAAAGTATAGCAGCACCCACTTCACTGAAAACGACTTGACTTGGAAAAGGGTTGCAAAAAATTGTTTATGCCCACATAGATTATACTGGTGGAAAATGTTGAGGATCAGTTTGTACAAGGAAGTTCAGATAAAAGGAGTGCCACTGTAAAACAGGTTTTATATTACTTCAAACTAAGCAATATAAACACTTAACTGGGATAAGTATTTCCAACTTACCAGTTCTAGAATTAGTAGTGCGAGTTGCTGATGTAGCGTCGCCTTCATTGCTTTGAATCTGTTAAAATATTAAAATGATAATATTTATTAACTTTGAGATATGAGCAAGATAAATAGTTTTACAACACACGTTTCAAAACGAATTTTAAATTGAATCTAACCATATTTATCCCATTATTAGTATTTCATATTTCAGTCCGTCAAATTTACAAACTTTTATATTATACCCATTATATTCCGAATGTGCCATTTCAACATGGTGATAAAAAGCGGAGGGTGAAGTTCACAGGGGGTGATGTTAAATGGGTTCCACTGCTTGGAGCAAGATATTTTAGACTCCACACACATAGTGGAAGGTCACTCTACAACTTATTTACTACATCTCGACCGAAGAGGTCACAAGGATGGTAAGTCAGACTCCTACCTCTTCCATCTCAAAGGAATCCTTCTGAAGTGAAAAAACTTGTGCAAGCAAGGGATTCTGAAGCTGTGATGAAGGCTCTTTACCAGGTGTGGATGTCACTGCCGGTTTGTGCTCACAGTTGGTCTCAAGATCGCCTTCAGTGGATGCATTTAAGTCCTTGTTTAGAAGTGAAGAATCGGTAAAACCAGATTCGTCAGACAGTCCAACTTTCCCGTGACCCTCTATCCGAGACACGCTGTTAAATTCCAGGTAGCCAATTTCTGAAGTGGAACAAAGGCCAACAGGCACCTCTTCCTTTACTGTCTCTAATGAAGGGGAATCTTTTTTTCTCAGTGGTTTCTGTGCTTTTTGCTCATTCCTCTCTTCAGCCTTACCTGTATTGGCTTCTGTTCCTAAAACTGTGTTTTCATTACCTGTACTTGCAGAAGCGGTTGAAGAATTAACTTCAGTACCAGGTTGCGGAGCTCCATGTAGATTAAGCCTCGATATGGTTTTCTTTAATCTGCTAGTGGCATTCAATGCATAACTACTTCTTTTAATAGGAGTTACATCTTTGCCCTCATTTTCAGAAGACAGTGTAGCTCCATTCCCAATCTTTTGAAGGGGTAGTCCAGACACTTGAGAATAAAGTGAAGAAAAGGCATTGGCCACAGTTGTGAGTACTTCAATCTGACGAAAACGACCTAAAAAAATAAATAAAAAAAGATTAAAGAGTTTAACGTGCAACTAATATACACCAACCACTCGATATATTGCGAGTCCAATCCGTACAACCACGGACTCGTTTTATCGTGGGTGTCAGGGTCCAATACAAGTCCTCTACGCAACCTGCTTTTTCTCATTTTTCGTATAAAAAGCACCACACCATTTAATTTGTACGGCAAAGGGTAATTTCTTCTCATCACTTTCAGTTTCCAATTAATTTTATGAGTCTTCCTCTTCTTTCTGAAATGCACAATCCCGCTGCATTAAACGAATCCATTCCCAACATAAGAGGTATATTACTAGGGAGCCGACGTTACTGCCTTGTGGCTTTTGCGTAGTGCATACGTGAACACCTCGCTGGCTAAAAAAAAACGCTTCAGCAAGTAGATAGTTGCTTGCAGTAAAATATTAATGCTTTGTTTAAAAAAAACTTCCACAAACCAAAAACACACCTACAAAATTATATTTTCTAAAAGCCAGAAATAAAACTAAAGCGGTTTCAAGCAACACATGGCTTTATACCATAATACCCATCTGTTTGACTCTGGTTTGTTAGCAAGACTTTGGAAGAGCTTACAAAAATTAAATAACCCAATGTGGTTATAAATGTTTGTTTTGTTTTCTTGACTTGCAAAAAGAAGCACACTTACTTGTCAAAGCATAATTTGGATTCTCCCCCTCCATACGCTGTATTTGAGCATTCAAATACACCTTGATATCTATCCCGCTGGCACCAGAGGTGGAATTAAAAAATCTGGATGGAATCTTTGAAGCAATATCTGGCTCCTCAGTCCCAAACCCAAGATTATACAGGATTTCTTCTGGATCTTCTTCGTAAAGATCCAACAATTCTGACATACTGCAGAATTCAGTTAAAAAATTAAAGTATGATAGAATTTTATAAGACAGTGTGGCTATCTTTAAATATTTTGCTATGAACATGGTTCAAAACATGCAAGAGCAAACATTCTGGCAAACTGAGAAAACCATTAAAGTTTCAGGTACTCTATCTTTTGCTTTAAAAATGACCAACTGCATAAAAAAAAAAAAAAAAAAGTTTAAGTAGTATACCTACCTCTCTTATATATAATATTTATCTACTGAAAAACTGCTTTCCAGTGCTGACTGTATAATGCAAATGGTTACAAGGTTGGAAACATGTGTGCGAGTCACCTTACCTTGATAACGTTGTGCTACTCTTCCCAGAGCCAGTGGAATTCATACTTCTTCCCTTTTGATGAAACCAATTCCGTTTGTCTCTGGCCAACATTCGAAAACTACAATGAAAAGACAAATGTTAAAATAACACTATAAAAAAGGTCAAATAATGTAAAAGGAGTTCATACATCTGACGGGAATAAAAAATAAAATATTTTTACTGACCACGTTGTCCCTGTCTCACTACTGGTTGGACGAAGATGATTAGCTGGGGGGAAATAAGAAAGGAATGAACGAATGTATGTATGAATTACACAAGGCCAGTAGAAGCAGCATGCAGATGTTTGAACAGTGGAGCCTTGTGAAACAACCCATGTATATACAAGTCTCTTCAGGATCGCAACTGTGAACGTCACCCATTCAACGTGCCCTAATCCCTTGCTCAAGTGTTTGCTTCCCACCCAGAGATACTTTCAGTACTGTATACTGCATGTGGTTTTGTTTGCTTTGTATATTGCAACCTGAGATCACGCACATTTTTGTAAAATTCTAGCACTGACCATTGTGCCAACAATCTAATTCAGTTGAATCCCTCCATTATGACCACCACACTAAAGAGAGAAGGAGTCCAATGGAGAAATGTGACAGAAAGGCACAGACAGATTTGTCTTCATGGTGAGCTGGTCACTTTTATTACTTGAGGGTATTTGTATCCATGTGTGTCAAATACAATGCTGCTTGTGCACACTACGTGTTAGTAAAAACTACCATCCCAATCTATTGAATGCAAGGCAAGTTCAGAACACTTCTTTGTGCAGAAGATTCCAAGAGAAAACTTCTGTTTGTCTTGTTCAAAACTGACTTTCTTTCATCAGCAGTAAGTCAGTTAACGTACATTGTTCCCAAAAAAAAAAAAAAAAAAAATATTTCTACTCTAATTTTAAGCTATCCTATTTTTTTTTTTGTATGTGTGGTAAGACATTTTTTTTAAATTTTAGAGAGATCTGAGAAAAAGAAATTTCAACAACTGGCGGACATAATATCTTGTCAGTAAAGCAGGTTTCAGTTCAGTTACCAGTAAATCCTTGAGTGGTTGTTTATCTAAAATTCAAATTTATCGAACAAAGAACATACTGCTAACATTGTGCTGAACCGATAACAATCACAGAATTTTACTAGGAATTGAGTTTTTTTTTTTTTTTTTTTATTATTTTAAATAAAGGATGTAAAATCTGCCAGAACATGCATTTCATCAGCTATTTAAAAAAAAAAGGAGAGACACACTGTACAGTACAAAGACAGCAAATCGTGTTTTCAGTGCTGTGTTTCTCAAAAGAATGTGAGCTGTCACTTTGAACATTAGCAGAATAACTGTAGCAAGATCTGGTAAATCAGTAAAACACTGATAAATGCAGCTCCTTCTTTTGCTTTTATTTTTCCTGCAACTGGAAAATGAATCTTGTCTAACATGTCTAAACCCTATTCTCAAAATTGAAGATGACAAATCAGCCTACAGTACCGAACTTGAAAATCCCAAGCCAAACAGCAAGGCATGCTGTTCTGCAGACTGAGCCAACCTGATTTCTACAGAATATTTAAATGAAACACCACTTCAGTTCCTGTGAAGACGTGATCATAATGAAGGATGGATACCTTCAACTAGTTTAAACACGTTTATACTGTGTTTGTTTAAAATTGGCAGACATGAAAACACAAGTTCAGGGCAGGTACATTCCAATGAAGCCAGAATGTCAACACTAAATTTTCTGGCAACCTAAAAAAGTCAGATATCACCACACAAAAAAAAAAAAAAAAAAAAAAAAAAAAGAATTTATATATATATTATATATTATATATATATTATATATATATATATATATATATTTAATACTGCTACATACCAAGTTTTTAAAGAAATCCTCCTATTGAAAAATACATAAAACATAAAAACTAGTTCCTTAAGACTAACAAATGCATGTTTAATAAGTTACTCACCTTCTGCTCCCAGTGACAGGTCATCTTCAAAGCTACCCCCATTTTTTATTATTCCTGCCAAAAGACATTATAGCATTTAGACTGGATAAATCAAAAAAAAAAAAAAAAAAGGGAGGTTAGCTAAAACGTATACAGTTAAAACACAAATTGACTTGGAAAATTGTTATGATATTAACTATTTTAATTGCTGACATTAACTAAATATATAAAACTGATGGACCAGTTATGACTAATTGGGTACAAAGTTTTTTTTTTTTTTTGTTTTTTTTTAACCAAGCCTGCTTAAACCAAGATTACTGCAACATCAACTTAAAACACAGATTGTTGCTAGTATATTTTAGGAATCTAAAAAAACCAAGCACTCTCTTGTGGACTTCTTACCTATGCAATCATTGGTCTAATAACAACCCATGTAACTGTAGATTCTAACTAGTCCAGTATGTTGCTGTGGCTGGCTGTCATGAGGTCCTTGTTTTGTGTAGCAACCCAACACAACTTATTGAGCAAGGACATTATTGACACAGGTTTCTGGTGTGCTGCCTTTGCAATTCATTTTCTTACTGTGCTCAGCAGCTACCTGGCAGCCAGGACTCCAAAGTTCAATACCCTTTAAGGTGTGGTAGTTTCCGTCAACGGTGTGCTGTGGGAACAGATGACCTCAAATCCTAACTGGCAAGCCGTCACGCACACCTACATATTCATCTAGTGCTGAGCCTTTAAGCCTAGTATGAGTTCCACACTACAGCACAGACTGTTAAAAACAAGTCAAAACACTTTCAAAAGTAAAACACAGAACAGAGCGTTCTCTTAAAGAACAGAGCATTATCTAATAAAAACAGGGCCAGACATAACCACATATAAAATTGGTTCTGGTGCACACTGTACACTAATGTCTACTGTATCCCCAGCATGACATCTTCAAATCAATAACTTTGCAACTTACCCTTTAGTGCTGGGTTACTCTGATCATCCAGAGAAGTCCCGAGTGGTGTCCTGCAACCACAGAAATGACAGATCAGAAACCCATTCCCCCCCCCCCCCTCCCCACAAACAAAGCGCCAACTTGCCTCAAACACTGACTTTTCATCCAAAACAGTAAACAATTATAGAAGTGAAGCATGTTAGACATCTATGTGCACACACTTAAAGCCGCAATGCAAACACCCCAATCCCCTTGCTGCAATACTGCACTCACCGCAAAGTTACTAACCATGTATCTAACCAGCTTATCGTAACCCTAAAAATATTTTAGAACATGCTTCAAATGTTCATTTTACATTAAAAGGTTCCAATACACATACCTTTATCTCCACTACACAAAACAGGCAAGCTGATGCACCTTCATATAAACTTAATGTACAGTCTTATATTTAGCACCCTTAAGAACTCAACATTAATACCAGGATCTCCACTATGCATAGACTAGATATTCCATCTCAGGGATATGATAGAGATTCAAACGACCACCTTAAATGTTGGATTTATTTCTCCATCAGATTGCCTGATATAACCAGAAAAGAGAAAAGCAGACTTCAAAGTTGGACAAAAAGTTTGCATGTTGATTTAAGAGGTCAGTAGGCAGCTAGTTTAAAATATCAGGAACTCATTTAAAAGCTTGTAGATTTACTAACAAAATCAGTCATAGAAGACTCCAGACTAACTTTTTTACCCAAGGAGTCAATTCAAGGCGCCAAATCCAATTGTTGGGTGCCACTTGAGTTATTTGATTGTTTCCACATTCAGCTGCTTATTACAACAAAAAAAGCTTCTTACAGAACTAAAACAGGAACATAACGTTTGCACAAACGCTGACTTGCTCTGCCTTGCCTGTCGTCCACTGCTACTGCAACTGTCCACAAATACTGTTGTTGTAACACTTCCTCATCTTCATGGTGTCGTGCTATATCTTTATTGCTTTAAAAGTGAACTTGGTTTCCTTTTTGTAATGTTTTCTTAACTCAAATTTAGTTTTAAAACTTAGCCGAGTAATGTATATACACAACAAAAGGTGCGCAACCAAGTTATTACGGGCCACATATCCAGAAAACTACTTTAACCTAATGTTTATAGAGGGCCGCACATTACTAAAGAATAATCAGAGTTTAACCCTTAGCTGCAATACACATAGGCATCTATATAGGCAATTTCCCTTAGAATTACTGTTAATTTGATTTCATACTGCACGACACTTCACAAACAAAAATATACAAAACAATTAACATCATACTGTTACCACACACATTGCATAATACAAAGCAAATTAAGTATCTTGTCAATGCAGATTTTATTTTACCCGACAAGTTGTTCATTAAATTGTAGCACATGGGCAGCAATGCTGCAAAAAGGCATAGGGCATCACCACCTTAGCAACAAGCCTGACTCCAGTGTTGTGAATAGGTTCTTTCAATACAGCAGCTTTGTGTGTTTGAAAAAGGAGAGGAAGACTCATGAAATTAGTCGTAGAAGTTGATGAGAAGTAATTACACTCCTCTGTATGAATTAAAACAGCGTGCTGCATTTTACGAAAAAAGAGAAAAGGCAAGTCAAAGTCACAAAAAATATTTACGATATATTCATAATTTAAATGGAATAAATACACTGGGTCGCAGTCAGACGATAAACGGGCTGCGGGCTGCGTATCCCCGATATTCAACAATTACACATTTCTTATTCAGAATCTCGAAGCAGCATTGAATTTCACTTAATTCCCTAAATGTTTTTTCATCATTTACTTCAGCAGCACAGACCAGTGATCTGGCTATTGGTGTCTGGATTGGCATACTCTTTGCAAAAACATGCCCCAGCACTTCAGTGTTTTCTGCTTTTTCACCATGCTTCTTCAGACTCTTACTTAAAATGGTTAGTTCCAGAAAAAAAAAAAATTCCCCCCTGCAACTACTGGCCCTGTGTTACTGCAAAACTCCCAATATATGTTTTAATGTAACCAGGGAAATTCATGAAGCGCTTGCTTTTTTAGCCGTGAAAGTGCATGTTCCGACGGTCATTGTCTGAATCATCTCTAAGCCATCGCACAATAGAATCGTCATTAACAAATTCTCGTCTCTCATTCATGCATCACACGTGAAAATGCATTGGAGTATTTACATGTTACGTACGGGTGGGGAGCATAATGGGGGGGGGGGGGGGGGGGGGGGCTGCTGCTTGTTGACAACCACACAAAAAAAAAAAAAGAAATATTTCCCCTGCCAGTTAAAACCAAATCCTCGATTACCGCGGATTGATAGAAAAATACTGTTGCCAAAAATATTTTTAAGTCACACTGGCAACTGTTCCAGTCACAGTCTGGAACCCTGTTATACTGTAGGTTACGATTGCAAGATATTTATATATATACAAAAAACATATATATTTAAAAACAAAACAAAAAAAACCCACAACATTTGTTTTTCGTAGTGAAAATGAAAAGCCAAAACCATTTTCTTGGGAAATCAGCAAACACAACTCGTCATACCTGCAATCTTTAAGCCATATTGCAATATTCTCATTAGGTATTCCTCCTGAAAAAAACAAAAACAAAACAAAATGAGCAAACCTGAATAGAACTGGATTACAGCCACATTTTTGTTGTAAACCAATGCATCCCAGTCAGTCAGACAGGTACAGAGCACAAACATATAGATGCATCTTTCTAGTTAACAAGAAAGGTATTTATACAGCCTACTTTCATGTACATCTAGTACTATCATGGTTTGCAGTTTAAGCTCTAACGTAGTAGTTATTTACCTGGATCTACAGAGACTGGAAGTTTTTCTTCTCTACAGCCTGGAGAATGCTGCTCCTGAGTAGCCACATCTACCGACTCAGAGGTCTGCCAGGAGTCTCTGCTTCTAGCCCAAGCCTTCCTCTTCTCTGTGGCAACTTTCCAGGGATGTGGATGACTGTCCTCCATAGTGACTGCTGCTGTCTCCCTACTACACAGCTATGTTAACCTGGAAATTAAACAAACTGTGTTGTGTAATTATTTATATATGATACTAAAATACACTGTTTGTAAATTGTATATATTTTGTATTTTTGTTGCATAAATAGACATTGAAAAATGACTTGCTATACAAACCCATGTATCCCATATTATGGTCAGTATGCCCCACCTCCCTCATACCAAATGAAAATAGATGATATTTACCCAATCCTCTTCAAGCCAAGTCAGTAAAAAAGTGATATAGATATAACTAGTTATAATGCAGATGGCAAGATATCGTAACCCTAACAATACATGTCTAACAGGAAATGTCTGTTTAGTTAAAAGATTACAAGCTGGTGCATAGTCATTTCCTGTTTTGGATCTACAAATTTCAAAAGGAATTGCAATTAATGTTATAAAAACAGTTCCTCAATGCATCAAGCAACTGTAATGGCATTTCATAACACTATTTACTGGCTGCCCACGGTCTCTGTAAAATTGTAACAAATAAAATTTACCAAATAGACAATATGACAAATAAATCTCAAGCACATTTATTCACACTTTATAAAAAAAAAAAGTACCCTCCAGAGGCATGTAATAAAGTATAAGGGTTTAAAAAAATCACACACCTCGGATACCAATTTAGCATTCCGCTTGGATCTTTGGTTTTTGCACAGGTACTGTAGGGTAAATCAGGAATATATACAGTACAGTAGTTGAATTGAAATAGATAGGCAAATAGGACTGTCAATATTTCTCGATTAAAACAGTTATACAAGATACATAGAACTACAATCTATTGATCGCCCGTCACCCCGTCACCCCCCACCCCCCACCACCACCACCAATTTTTAAACATGCATTCTTCAGCAAAATGTGTACAACGTGTAGTATTGGGTGACAGCAGCTTAATTACCCACCAATACGGTTGCATATCTCTGTGTTCAAGGACATAGTGGGATGCATGTGTGTGCACCAAAACGAGATCAAGAATAACAAATAAATAAATAAAAAATGTGTGTGTGTGTGTGTGTGTGTGTGTATGTGTGAGAGAGAGAAAGAGAAAGTATTTTTAACTACTGTATTAACTTGGAGGGAAGCTTAAGATAACGGGAGTCAAAAGAAGATTTAAGACTGACAATTCTTGTGCAATAGCGGATAAGTTCAAAATGTCATCACTGCCCTACTGCAACATACCCTGCACATGAAATCAACTATTTTAAAGCTGGGAGATTTAACACCGCCTCCCTTTAGAGGGAGGAAGGGACAGAGGAAACACTCGAACATTTAGGCAACACATCAAAAAGCAACAAGTCGACATCCTAAATTAAAATGTTTACACAAAGTAGCAAAAAAAAAAAAAAAAAAAAAGCCGATTATCCAATTTATTGGCAAGAGGATAGAATAAAACCAGGTTATGCGTCATTCCATGACAATGGGGTAAACAATGTGCGACAAGACCAACAAACACAAAACTATCATAGTAATCTAGTGTATCTTCTGGATTTAAAACAGTTAAAAAACAGTTTCCTGCATTTCATCAGAACTGGTCGAACACAGTGAGCATTTTATAAAAACGTATGCAACATGCAGACAAAATGTCAAATTTGATATATAAATATTGTTGTTTTTTAAAGTTTGTAACGTTTTTATAATACATACGGGTTAAACTATTTTAATTAAGGGCAGGACGAGAAGAAACGTATCGGCTAAATTACAATACATATTTGAAAAGTACTGGGACCTCAATAACGTCAATTAGATGTTTTATTAATGTTTATTATACCTATACGCAATATTTGTTAGTGTATATTGGACATTAATACATAAAACTGATAAACTAAAAAATAGACGGTTTGTTAAAGTAGAATTACAATGAATGGTTATTTTGAGCAGGTAATTCTTGCAGTCCTTAACTTTGTCCCAGTAACCTTCATAAAGTAATATAAACCAAAGTATGTATTATTAAGCTTAAAATTAATAACTGCATTTATCTAGCAATTTTATATTGTAAAATAAATAAACTACATTCGTAATTTTAGACAGACATATAGGGGCTGATGTTAGGATACGTGCAAAGGGATTTGCGGCTGAAAAACACCCACATTTATCAGCCATAAAGTGGAACTTTAGCAACCACTAAAAATACAGCTGATGGCATTCTGCACACCCGCCATCAAATTAGCACTTTGCAATCATTAATCAATTTAAATTATATTAAAATGTATTCAAATGAAGAAAAGAGCTTGGAATTGGAATACTAAGTAGGCGCAAAATGATATTGAGATGTAAGGATTTTACATTGCACTTGGGCAATTACAAGGAGAGCTGTATAAAACCACACTCATTCAGAAAACCATCAATGGCCTCAGGATGGCTGCTGTGGTACACTTCCCATTGCAGCGAAGCTTGGCTCTTTGATTACAGGCAGGAAAACTGGTTGGAGGAGAAGGGCAAGGATGGAGAAGAGCCTGCATATTCAAACCCAGCCACTTTGTATGGATGCTGGAGGATGCAGTGGTAAGGTGTTATCTCACTCCGTAGGTCACCCTAGACCCAGTAGCTGAATTTCACCCTTCCATCACCTGGGTGACTGTCCTCCTGGTAACACTGACAGCATTGACTTTCTCCACTATAGAGGACCATATTGGCCACTTTGACAGTACAGTAGATGCTGGCCAAGGCTTTTCCAAATAACTCAATTTCATACAGAGTACACTCAGCCTTAAGGGCTCTCAGCTCCTCTTGAGAAAATGTTTCTTTTCCATGCCCTTCCTCTGACATTGTTTTTGTTTGATTTGATTTTCGTGTTCCACAAATCTCATGCAGCGCCTACTGCTCTCTGTACTCCTACCTCACCTAATCTCGGGACTGTGAGTGCGGCTGCTCCTTATTTGTGCATGTTGAATAACGAGAATTGCTCTTAAGCTTACATAGGCCTCAGTGCAAAATAGTTGCCTGGCCGCTAGGCAATTTGGATTTTGCAGTCGCAATTGTTTGCACAGTGCCTATCCTTACACCAGCCCCAGTGTCTGTCTTCGTTAAACATGTGACTTAAACAAGTCTGTCAAAGTGATCAATGAAGCCATGACAGCTCAAGCATGAGAATTATAATTGTCTAAAAATAATATGAATAATGTCTTGGAATGTCCCAAATATAGGCATGTTATGAATCAAAACTAACAATTATAGAAGAGTGTATGACTCATGTAACATTTATAACGTATGTAAATTCTTTGGACAGACAACATACCTTCCAGCTTCTTAGTGCCATGTGAAAGACTATGCCCTTGTTTTATGATGTCTCACATCCTACTGTATAACTAATACATGTGGCTTTCTGAAACTACAAACTGTGTGTTCAAATATTGCACAGGACCTAGACGTTACATACATTATTTGTTTTGGACAGACATTGCTATTGAAAAGTTTGACCATTAAAAAAAAAGTATATCTGTGTGTGTGTTTGTGTGTATATATTGTAAAGTAGCAGGGAGAGGGACAGATTCCTCCCTGTCTAAAACAGGTGGAAACGTACGTTTTGTTTAAAGTTAGTTCTGTTGATTTGTTAATTGGTAATTGTTAATTATCCCCTGCACCTGGCTATCATTGTAAGTTACAGCCAGGTGCAGGGTATTTAAAAAAAGCAGCCAGTCTGTTCAGGGCTCTGGTGTGTGAGGAGCCCGGTTGAGGGTGATTTCAACCGAAGCAAAAGGTAGTGTGAAAAAACCTTTTTTGTGTGTTACAGGTAAACAGCTTAGCTGTCCTGTGTTAGTTAGGTTCCTGTGTGTAGTAGTTAGTGCTCAAGAAAGAGATAGGTTTTTGTTTTGTTTATTTCTGTTTGTTTATTAAAAGTGCATGTAAGGGCTAAAAAAATCAATTTCTGTAACCTTGAGAGTTACAGAATTCATCACATATATTATATATATATATATATATATATATATATATATATATATATATATATATATATATATATATATATATATATATATATATAAAAAAATCACAAATGTGACAAAACAGAATTGTGTTTATAAACAAATACAAAGATATACGCTTTATTGCATAAATTATTCATCAAGGAGAAACAGGGTTTTGTACAATGCTAAACTGAAAATCACTCCACCAGAATGTCCCATTTAGCGCTATAAAAATGCTAGACATACTTAAAATGTACATATGCAGAAGTGTATTTTTACATTATATTTTCTGTAATACTAAGTTTAGTAAATGTGTAATGTTTAACAATTATATAAATGTATACATTTATTTATACAGGGACATCTATATATTTTATCCGTTGTCTCATTAGGGCAGAATGTACCCCATTAGTATGGAATGACCCACAAGCAATGGTCTGCTTTTTTTTTTTTTTTTCCTGGCACGGTACCCATTCCTGTACTGACAGATATGAAGGAGTACAGTGCCATTACAGAGTCCCATGCTTTCCAATTCCATTTTAGTCCCTGCTAATATGTAAACAAAAGCCCCCAGGCACATTTCCTACTTTAAAAGGGTGCAATACTGAGCAGAAATGGCATGGACTCAAAAATAAATGGGTCTAGGGTTTGCTTTAACATTAATGGGACAAGTACTGTGGCTAGTTGTAATTAAGAACAAGTTTTACAGGCAGCAAAACAGCGGTCATGGCCATACCGATGTATTACAATGCAGTAAATACGCATGACAATGGGAGCACTCTTAAGTGTCGCACATTGGCTATTCTGAGAACAAACTTCCACACCCAACTTCACTTATGTTGATCAGCTATTTGCTCAGACCTTGCCTAAAACTACCTGATCTCAATGACAATGGTGAAACCACAGATCACCTGACAAGGAGGCTACAGGGAAAGTACAGTAAATCCCCTTGTGCTAAAAATGACACATTGTAGAGGGCCATTTGATTTCTTTTTTGGGCGGATATGCATAATATAAATTGTGTCAACAGATTGAACATGGAAGTCAATAGAAATTATTTCACAATCCGCTGCTGTAAATAGACTGCTTTGGGCGCATGGACCAAGGCAAACATATCTGGATGCCAAGGCTACAGCAAACATGGTTCATTATTCACATGCAGGTAAGTAGGCACCACTAAATGCATCAATACACCTCCATCCCCACACTCGCACACTACAATGCAGTACAGACATTCACGTTATATATATCCATTAAAAAAAAAAAATAGTATACGATTACAAAAACCACATTACCACAGAATCAGATAGATAATCTCAACATGATAAATAATGGTTTCCAGATATAGAAATGCTAAAAGAAACAATACATTTACAACAGAACACAGCAAACATCAAAACATCTGTCATTTAATATAATGTAGCACTATGGAGTGTTGTCCCCCCCCCCTAGTTATTGATGTTTTTCTAGATACAGAAAACATTTTGAAAGGTGCAACATACAACATGTACAAAAACAGACAACCAACCACCTTAACTACTGTATAGTCCCATCACCGGGAATTTCATCCCCTGCAGGAATAATACGTTTATAATCTATGACATCAAGACCATCTTCTTGCTTACACCTCTCAGGATCCACCTACTTACAAGACATTCTTGGATCATTAAAACATATAACACATAAACTAAACAATTATACAAAGAAAGTATATTGCTAACAAGTACAGTAAATACATTTATACAAAACAACTGGATAAAAGATAAGCTGAGAATAAAACAAACAGTTTTAAAACCAACTGCATGGTTTGAATTTACCGGGTTTCAAAAGAAAGGGCAGGAAATCTGCTCTCAAGCAACAACGCATTTGCATTTTTTTTCTTTTTTAAAAATGGAGACATCCATGAGAAAAAAAAAAGCTATATAGTTTGTAAGGATGCATATTCTGCAAGCGCCACAAAAAGATTGCACTGTTTAAGGCACCTGCACTTAGAACTTCATCTCCTATCCAGCTGATGTGTCGAAGCATGAACATTTCCAAAACTACAATATTGTGCTGCAAGGTCACATTACTCTAACTGCAAAACTATGCAGGTCAATTCAAACAGTTCCAAAACGTAACTTCAATAAAAAGTACAGCAGTAAAAAGTAACATCTAACCAAGAGCCAACCATTTGAATGAATCTAGAACTGTATCTAAAGACCATCTGCAGACTACTTTGCAAAGTGACGCAAATGTTTCATTGTAACATTGTTTGCAACAACTATACTGGATAGTGTCCAGTGACTCTCCGGTGGGGGAGGCACCTACTGGTGGCATTAATATTAAACCCATGGACTTTCAAAACACAAGCAGGCATAAACTGGATTCCTAGAGTGAATGGGAGCCTATTCATAACACTGTGTGGGCTTACAATACCTAGATACCTTCATATATTTTAACATCACTTCCCTTAGGAATTGTATTTTTAAACATTGTTTTGCATTACTACTTTACATGCAACAGACGTACAAGAAAATATTTTGCATGTCAATACTTCACACACACATAAAACAAAAACATAATACAACTACCAGTTTTAACATACCTTTACATTTGTGACATACAGTTGTAAGATGTTCATGGAGCCAAAAGATTAAACAAAAAGACTGAATGTACAGCTCTAGGATTCCCCAGGCTGGTGTGAAGTGATATAATTTAACAGTTTGCTCAACATGGTAGAAATGCTTCATATACAGTAGTTACATTCTTTTTTGTGAATACTAAAAAAACAACTATGCACTGAAAACTGTTTAAAGGTATCTTCCAATGGTTTACCAATTTTAATACATGCAGTCTCTTTTGGAAAGCAGGTCACTCAACAACCAGATGAAAATCCCATAAAAATCCATTAATTTGAATCTCTGCACATGACAAACTAGTCATGTCAACAGAAAACAGTTTGCAGGTCAAATACAGCTTTAAATTAATAGCACTATTCATATCCAGTGCACAAAGTACTCCTAACAGAAGGAGGAATAGTAAATACCTTTTCATAAAGCCACGTCTTTGCACTCTTAAGGTCGAGGTACATCATGTGAGTTTTGTGCCTGGTTCAGGAAGCACTTATAATAACCACATTAATCATTAACCAAAAGGGAAGTCAACACTGTCCACATTGAAGTTCTGAGAAG
Organism: Polyodon spathula; assembly: GCF_017654505.1. Lineage (NCBI taxonomy): Eukaryota > Metazoa > Chordata > Actinopteri > Acipenseriformes > Polyodontidae > Polyodon > Polyodon spathula. The sequence continues at coordinate 14,840,303 of NC_054544.1, forward strand.
CCACCATATGGCAAACTTGGGTTAGTGCCTTGATAACGCTGTTAATACCTCGCTCAGGCCATCCTCCTCTTTTGCCAGTAGTTTCCATTAGGATGCCGAGATGCTGGGAGCCCAGAAGTAGATTGGTTTAGAGGAGGTTGATCCCAAATCGTATATAGGGAGATGGTTTTCATAGTGTAGAAGGTTCCTGGAGTGAGCCTTGTGTGGCAAACTTATTTGTAGCTCTGTTTAGTTTTCTGTTCTTTACTAAAATGTAATACAAGAGCTAGCATTGCTGGTGCCCTAGTGTCAGCACTTGTGTTAATTAAATCTGCACGCTGCGTCAACACCCAGTGCTCTGAGTCTGCCTCAGTACTGTTCAGTCTTGTGACCCACAAACGTAATAAACCTCTAAATATAACGGTTTGATACGTAGCTCACAAAACAGACAGATATTCTAGAAACCTGATTGTGGCTGATCTAGTACCTCTTTCTGGAGGGAAAGGCATACATAACACAAATCTTAAGTAGTTTTGAGTCAAGCTCCTCATAACTGCTTCCATATGTTTAATATAATCTTTTGCCTAAAATTACACTGAAAAAACAGAGAGGCAAAATTGACAAAGGTATAGTTTTTATATATTTGTCAATTTTGCCTCTTTGTTTTTTCAGTGTAATTTTAGGCAAAAGATTATACACACACAGCATGTTTCACTCTACAGTAGCTACAGACGTGAAAAGGAGAACTTCAGCTGCTATGGCTATTGGCTTCAAAGTTGCTGCTCAGTTTCAAAGTGAGAATTTTTAAAACAGGTTTGCCAGCAGCGCAGTACTGTAGGCTGTCTCAGGAATCAAAACTCCTGCTTTCAGTTTAAAGTTTAATTGAGTTTATCAAGATCAAGTGCAATGCTAAACTGTTCACCAAATTAATAAAAACACAAGTTTAACACAAAGTTATAAGATTTGAATAGGCTGAAACCTTTAAAAGAAACATAGCCATTGGAATGCAGTAAGAGAACTGAATTTAAAATTCTGAACGGCCTGTACAAATCCTTTAATCAAAACCAGAAACCGGTTCTACTTACTGCATTTATGAAAAACTTCTGCTGCGCATTAAACTTCCTTCAAAAACAATCTGGCATGCTTGTGTACTTGCAGATAAAGCTCAAGAAACAAACTTGAGATACAGAACGCAGTCTTCCTTGCGATTCATTTTCAAGTTACTTATATCAACAAGCAGTGTAAATGTAATATTTTACCAC